>NC_073625.1:87678890-87981920 GCF_029407905.1 Bubalus kerabau
AACTCCTGGAGTCTACTCAACTCATCTCCACTGAGTCAGTGAAGCCATAAAACCATCTCATCCTCTGCCATCCCCTTCTCTTCCTGCCTTCAATCATTCCCAGCATACGGGTCTTTTCAAATGAGTCAGCTCTTTACATCAGGTGGCCAAAGTGTAGGAGTTTCAGCTTCAGCATCGGTCCTTCCAATGAACACTCAGGACTGGTTGAATCTCCTTGCAGTTGAAGGGACTCTCAAGAGTCTTCTCCAACACCACAGCTCAAAAGCACCAATTCTTTGTCATTCAGCTTTCTTCACAGTCCAACTCTCATATCCATACATGAGTACTGGAAAAGGCATAGCTGTGACTAGACAGACCTTTGTTGGGAGAGTAATGTCTCTACTTTTTAATATGCTATCTAGGTTGATCATAACTTTCCTTCCGAGGAGTAAGCATCTTTTAATTTCATGGCACAATAACCATCTGCAGTGATTTTGGAGCCCCCAAAAATAAAGTCTGCCACTGTTTCCACTGTTTACCCATCTATTTCCCATGAGTGATGGGACCAGATGCCATGATCTTCATTTTCTGAATGTTGAGCTTTAAGCCAACTTTTTCACTCTCCACTTTCATTTTCATCAAGAGGCTTTTGAGTTCCTCTTCACTTTCTGCCATAAGGGTGGTGTCATCTGCATATCTGAGGTTATTGATATTTCTCCTGGCAATCTTGATTCCAGCTTTTGCTTCCTCCATCCCAGAAATTCTCATAATGTACTCTGCACAGACGTTTAATAGGCAGGGTAACAATACACAGCCTTGACATATTCTTTTTCCTATTTGGAACCAGTCTGTTTTTCCATGTCCAGTCCTAACAAATCATACAGATTTCTCAAGAGGCAAGTCAGGTGGTCTGGTATTCCCATGTCTTTCAAAATCTTCCCCAGTTTACTGTGATCCACACAGTCAAAGGCTTGGCATAGTCAATAAAGCAGAAATAGATGTTTTTCTGGAACTCTCTTGCTTTTTCAATGATCTAGTGGATGTTGGCAATTTGATCTCTGGTTCCTCTGCCTTTTCTAAAACCAGCTTGAACATCAGGAAGTTCATGGTTCATGTATTGCTGAAGCCTGGCTTGGAGAATTTTGAGTATTATTTTACTACCGTGTGAGCTGAGTGCAATTGTGTGGTAGTCTGAGCATTCTTTGGCATTGCCTCTCTTTGGGATTGGAATGAAAACTGACCTTTTCCAGTCCTGTGGCCACAGCTGAAATTTTCAAATTTGCTGGCATATTGAGTGCAGCACTTTCACAGCATCATCCTTTAGGATTTGAAATAGCTCAACTGGAATTCCATCACTTCCACTAGCTTTGTCTGTAGTGATGCTTCCTAAGGCCAACTTGACATTCCAGGCTTTCTGGTTCTAGGTGAGAGATCACACCATTGTGATTATCTGGGTCATGAAGATCTTTTTTGTATAGTTCTTCTGTGTATTCCTGCAACCTCTTCTTAATATCTTCTGCTTCTGTTAGGTCCATACCATTTCTGTCCTTTATTGAGCCCATCGTTACAAGAAATGTTCCCCTGGTATCTCTAATTTTCTAGAAGAGATCTCTAGTCTTCCTCATTCTATTGTTTTTCTCTCTTTCTTTGCCCTGATCACTGAGGAAAGCTTTCTTATCTCTCCTTGCTATTCTTTAGAACTCTGCATTCAAATGGGTATATCTTTCCTTTTCTCCTTTGCTTTTGGCTTCTCTTCTTTTCACAGCTATTTGTAAGGCCTCCTCAGGCAACCCATTTGCCTCTTTGCATTTCTTTTTCTTGGGTATAGTCTTGATCCCTCTCTCCTGTACAACGTCATGAACCTCCATCCATAGTTCTTCAGAAACTCTGTCTCTCAGATCTAATCCCTTGAATCTATTTCTCACTCCCACTGTATAATTATAAGGGATTTGATTTAGGTCATACCTGAATGGTCTAGTGGTTTTCCCTGCTTTCTTCAATTTAAGTCTGAATTTGGCAATAAGGAGTTTATGATCTGAGCCACAGTCAGCTCCTGGCTTCTTTTTGCTGACTGTATAGAGCTTCTCCATCTTTGGCTGCAAAGAATATAATCGATCTGGTTTCGGGGTTGGCCATCTGGTGATGTCTATGTGTAGATTCTTCTCTTGTGTTGTTGGAAGAGGGTGTTTGTTATGACCAGTGTGTTCTCTTGGCAAAACTATATTAGCTTTTGCCCTGCTTCATTCTGTACTCCAAGGCCAAATTTTCCTGTTACTCCAGGTGTTTCTTGACTTCCTACTTTTGCATTCCATTCCCTTATAATTAAAAGGAAATCTTTTTTGAGTGTTCGTTCTAAAAGGCCTTGTAGGTCTTCCTAGAACCATTCAACTTCAGCTTCTTCTTCATTATTGGTTGTGGCACAGACTTGGATTACTGTGATATTGAATGGTTTGCCTTGGAAACAAACAGAGATCATTCTATCATTTTTGAGCTTGCATCCAAGTACTGCATTTCGGACTCTTTTGTTAACTATGATGGCTACTCCATTTCTTCTAAGGGATTCCCACCCATAGTAGTAGATATAGTGGTTATCTGAGTTAAATTCACCCATTCCAGTCCATTTTAGTTCTCTGATTCCTAAAACATCGACTTTCACTCTTGCCATCTCCTGTTTGACCACTTCCAACTTGCCTTGATTCATGGACCTAACATTCCAGGTTCCTATGCAATATTGCTCTTTACAGCATCGGACCTTGCTTCTATCACCAGTCACATCCACAGCTGGGTATTGTTTTTGCTTTGGCTCCATCCCTTCATTCTTTCTGGAATTAGTTCACTCATCTCCACTAGCATATTGGGTACCTATTGATCCGGGGAGTTCCTCTTTCAGTGTCCTATCTTTTTGCCTTTTCATACTGTTCATGGGATTCTCAAGGCAAGAATACTGAAGTGGTTTGCCCTTCCCTTCTCCAGTGGACCACGTTTTGTCAGAACTCTCCACCATGACTCATCCATCTTGGGTGGCCCTACACGGCATGGCTTAGTCACATTCAGTTAGACAAGGGTGTGGTCCATGTGATTAGATTGGTTAGGTTCTGTGATTGTGGTTTCAGTCTGTCTGTCCTCTGATGCCCTGTCTCAGTGCCTACCGTCTTACTGGGGTTTCTCTTACTTTGGACGTGGGGTATCTTCTCACGGCCACCACTACTGACCTTGGACATAGGGTATCTCCTCTGGGCCACTCACCACTGACCATTGAGCAGATGCCAATGAATGTTCAGGGTTGATTTCCTTTAGGATTGACTGGTTTGATTTCCTTGCAGTCCAAGGGACTCTTAAAGATTCTTCTGCTGCTGCTGCAGCTGCTAAGTCGCTTCAGTGGTGTCCAACTCTGTGTGACCCCATAGATGGCAGCCGACCAGGCTCCCCCATCCCTGGGATTCTCCCAGGGACACTCCCAGATTCTCCCAGAACACTGGAGTGGGTTGCCATTTCCTTCTCCAATGCATGAAAGTGAAAAGTGAAAGTGAAGTCACTCAGTCATGTCCAACTCTCCACAACTCCTGGACTGCAGCCTATCAGGTTCCTCCATCCATGGGATTTGCCAGGCAAGAGTACAATGGCAAGCCACTCCAGTACTCTTGCCTAGAAAATCCCATGGATGGAGGAGCCTGGTGGCTGCAGTCCATGGGGTCACTACAAGTCGGATGCGACTGAGCGACTTCACTTTCACTTTTCACTTTCACGCAATGGAGAAGGCAATGGCAACCCACTCCAGTGTTCTTGCCTGGAGAATCCCAGGGATGGCAGAGCCTGGTGGGCTGCCGTCTATGGAGTCACACAGAGTCGGAAACGACTGAAGCAACTTAGCAATACTGGAGTGGGTTGCAATTGCCTTCTCTGAAAGATTCTTCTACAACACCACAATTGAAAGGCCTCAGTCCTTTGGTGCTCAGCCTTTTTTTATGATACCATTCTCACATCTGTACATGCCAATAGGAAAACCCAGAACTTTGACTATACAGAACTTGTCAGCAAATTATTGACTCTGCTTTTTAATACACTATCCAGGCATGTCATAGATTTTCTTCCAAAGAGCAAGCATCTTTTAATTTCATGCCTGCATTTACCATCCACAGTGATTTTGAAGCCCAAGAAAAGAAAATCTGTCACTGCTTTCACTTTTTTGCCATGAAGTAGTGGGACTGTATGCCATAATCTTAGTTTTTTGAATGTTGAGTTTTAAGCCAGCTTTTTCCACTCTCCTCTTTCACCTTCATCAAGAGGCTCTTTAGTTCCTCTCACTTTATGCTGTTAAAATGTAATCATCTGCTTATCTGAGGTTGTGATATTTCTTCCAGCAACCTTGATTTTAGCTTGTGATTCATCCAGTACAGCATTTCCCAGTATGTATTCTGAATATATTTTAAATAAGCAGAGTGACAACATGCAGCCTTGACATACTCCTTTCCAAATTTTGAACCCAGTCAGTTGTTCCATGTAAGGTTCTAACTTTTGAGTCTTGACCTGAATGCAGATTTCTCAGGAGACAGGTAAGATACTCTGGTATTCCAAATTCTAAGAATTTTCCACAGTTTGTTGTGATCCACACAGTCATTAAGCATAATCAATGAAGCAGAAGTAGATTTTTTTTTTTTTTTCTGGAATGTCCTTGCTTTCTCCGTGATCCAACGAATGTTGGCAATTTGATCTCTAGTTCTTCTACCTTTTCTAAACCCAGCTTGTACATTTGGAGGTTCTTGGCTCACACACTGCTGAATCCTAGCTTGAAGGATTTTGAGCATTGACATGCTAAATGTGAAATAAACACAACTGTACTACAGTTTGGATATTCTTTGGCATTGTCCTTCTTTTGGATTGAAATGAAAACTGACTTTGTCTATTTCTGTGACCACTGCTGAGTTTTCCAAATTTTCGGACATGCTGAGTGCAGCACACTAACGGCATAATCTTTTAGGATTTTAAATAGCTCAGCTAGAATAATAGATATACTTCTAATAAGGATATGTGAGGAAATATTATAAGGATAAAAGTGATATATGGTGTTACTATCCCTATTTATTGCCTTGTTCAAAGATATGAAATTGTAGGAACTTACCTAATCAGTTCATGCACTCATCAACAAATGCATACAGGTATGAACTAGAAACATTAAAACAGAAAATAATAGAAGCTTATGTTTGATTTTACTTTATAAACACCTTACCTTTCAACTGAACGTCCAGGATACTTCAGTCACAATTGTTTTTAACTGTCCTCCCAGTTTTTCTTCCTTCATAATGGAGGTATGAGGGATAGACTCTTGTGTCAGTCATATATTGCTTGACTCTCCTGAGTTCACTCCTGTCGCTGCAAACATCAGGCAGGTTACCTGGGGACTATGCTCAGCTGAGGAGGCCAGGATGGCTGTTTCTTTGTCTTCCTGTGGTCTTTCTTCCTCAAGAAGACTTTATACAATAGTGACAGTGTTCCAGAAGGACAAGCCCCAATGTGAAAGGACATTTTAAGCTTTTGCTTAGGTCATGTTTGATTACGTAACATTGTTCAAAGCAAATCACATGATGAAGCTCAGAGTCATTATGTGAGGAAAATATTGAAGGTGAAAATATCAGGAGAGTTAACATATTGAGTCATTAATTAACTGTATAAGCACCTGTTTCAACAGTCACATAGTAATTTGGTTAGAAGGGAAATATCCCTAATACATATATAAGAGCAGGATATTTTTGACTACTGTTTATTGCTGAGTTAGACATTAATTGTCTCATTTACTGCAGGCATGAAAGAACCTCTTTCCTTATTTCTTAGAATGAAGGAGAAAATTGAGCAGTCTTATAATGCAGCCTTTATTTAGACTCCGATACTTTATCATTGATTAGCACCAATATTTTTATCCCTGTAGAAAAAGCGAGAGTAGTTATCTAATTTTAGTCTGTTCTAATGTTTATAATTTGTTGTACTCTCATTTTTCCTAAATAATGATATTGACTTTTTCATTGATTTCCTATTTTAATTTAAACAATATTTTACAACAATTTAGTTGTAAGAAAATTAGAATAACTTTTAGCATTAACATGCATTGCAGCAAAAAATTCGGTAATGATTTTTACTATCATTCTAAAGGTCAGTAATCTGTATATGTTCTTTAAAACATTACCATCAGTTCAGTTCAGTCACAGTCGTGTCTGACTTTTTGTGACCCCATTTACTGCAGTACGCCAGGCCTCCATGTCCATCACCAACTCCCTGAATTCACTTAAACTCACGTGCATATAGTCGGTGATTCCATCCAGCCATCTCATCTTCTGTCGTCGCCTTCTCCTCCTGCCCCCAACCCCTCCCAGCATTAGAATCTTTTCCAATGAGTCAACTCTTCGCATGAGGTGGCCAAAGTACTAGAGTTTCACTTTAGCATCATTCCTTCCAAAGAACACCCAGAACTGATCTCCTATAGAATGGACTGGTTGGATCTCGTTGCAGTCCAAGGGACTCTCAACAGTCTTCTCCAACACCACAGTTCAAAAGCATCAATTCTTTGGTGCTCACCTTTCTTCACAGTCCAACTCTCACATCCATACATGACTATTGGCAAAGTAATGTCTCTGCTTTTGAATATGCTATCTAGGCTGGTCATAACTTTCCTTCCAAGGAGTAAGCGTCTTTTAATTTCATGGCTGCAATCACCATCTGCAGTGATTTTGGAGCCCCCAAAAATAAAGTCTGACACTGTTTCCACTGTTTCCCCATCTATTTCCCATGAAATGATGGGACCAGATGCTATGATCTTCGTTTTCTGAATGCTGAGCTTTAAGCCAACTTTTTCACTCTCCACTTTCACTTTCATCAAGAGGCTTTTTAGTTCCTCTTCACTTTCTGCCATAAGGGTGGTGTCATCATGTATACATATATATGTATGCTTATAAACAATATAATATATGAATATAAACTCACATATTGTTTTTATTTGGAATATAAATTAGCAACTATAATGTGCTTAAGAGTAGGAAAATTTTACAAAGTACTTTAATCATTGTTCTTAATGTAAATATTCTAATTACCAGGAACAGTTTTTAAATCTTTAATTAAATCAATAGTTTATTTTTTCTTATATGATGGACCAAACAAATCACATAGTGAGTTTCTTAATCATTTTTAGCCTGCAACTGGACTTTAAAAAAATCATTTAAGGACCAGTTCTACTGATTTAAATAGTAAACTAATCGAGGCAGTTTAGGCAAGTCTTCTTAATGACTTGCATCAGTAAGTTTGTTTTTATATTTTCATATTCAAAGTGATTTCTCAAAATCACTAAAGCTTGAGAATACAACTGCAGAGAAAATGTCTTTCTGATCTTAACTGAAAACTAACATCAAGAGCTTGAGGTTTTCATTCTGTGAGGGGTAATTACCTCTGCTTGAACAGTGAAGTCTTTAGATCAAACACATTATAGGAAATTTAAAAAAAAAGATAAGCCTTGTGTAAAATATACAAAAGTGAAGCACATGGAAAATAAGTATTGTTTTCATGGCTGTATGAAAAGAGAGGAACCCCAGAAGAGTGGCAAGCAAATAAATACCTCTGCATATCTGATTTTCAGAGTCATTGAACCTGTTATCTTAGAATCAAATTTTTCCTCTCAAATGACTTTTCTTTATAATGAAAAGTATGCAAAATAAAGCCAGCTGTCTCAAAGGAGAACACATTTTTTTCTCTTGCATTCCAGATAGTTTCATTTGGAAAGCAAAACTCAGACACCTGAGAGCAATCCTGCTTTTTGGGAAGATAATCATTTAGAATTTGATAAGGGTAGCACACACTGGAATTCCTATGTTTCATTAGTGTAGGGTTTTATCTTTTCAATTATTAACATTAATAAATTATTTCAGGTATATTCTCATCAACAGTTGTTATTTGGAAGTACAGAAGGGTCTCACTTTTCATCTAATGATTTTTGAAAACTATACTCAGTCATGTCTGACTGTTTGTGACCCCATGGACTGTAGCCCGCCAGTCTCCTCTGTCTATGGAATTCTCCATGCAAGATTGCTGGAGTGGATTGCAATTTCCTTCTCCAGGGGATCTTCTTGACCTAGGAAGTGAAGCCAGGTCTCCTGCGTTGAAGTAAGATTCTTTACTGTTTGAGCCCCTAGGGCTTATAAAGCAAATTAGGTCATCTGAAGTCAACTTCATATTTTCACTCTAACAGTTTGATTGTTGAGAATTTTATTAATGATCAAGAATTTAGCACCAGGTTCTTTATAGATGTGACTAAAAATAATTAATAGAATAATTAGATTGTAATAACTAATCATGATTATTGAAATTAATGTCTTAAACACCATAAAATAGACAAATGTATTGAACATACCCATAGTAAAATAAGAGCTAATATTTACTAATTACTTCCTGTGTTCAAAATGTTAAATCCAATACTTTTATATATCATCTGATCCTCTATTAAATGGTATTCTCTTATTATAGATAAGAAAACAGGTTAAACAACTGGTATGGAATCAGAAATAATACCTAAAATTATTATAGTAAGCACCTTACTGTACTCTGCGGCTTATAATTTGGGGAAACTAATATATTACACAGTGTTCATACAGAACATAATGTATTTTCATCACATGAGCATGCATATTATTATAAGAGCTTATATTTGATTAACAACAATGTGGATGCCTTCTAGAATTAAGCAAAGCTATTTTCTGAAAGATTTGGATGACCCAGATATCAGGTGGAAAAAGCCCAATTTGTTTCTTCTTTTGCTCACATTTTTTTTTCTTAATAAAGGATTATACATTCCACATGATATGTTAACTAACATCCTGAATTATAGAAGAAAAGTGGTTAACATTCAACTCAAGAACCTTGCTAGGAGACCCAAGAACAGAAACCATGGAGTAGAGAAGCAACTGATGTTGGATTAGAGATTCTAATAGAATGAAGACTACAGAATCTTGGTAGTAGACATTGGACAATTAAGTGACGTATTGAAAATTAAAAAGTTTTATTTCAGAACCCAAATACCAAGAAGTGGGGTGACAGGAGCTGGATGTGGAATGTGGGTTCCAGGATAGGTAGAGGTGGATCTGGGAGTAGAGAAGAAATGGATACAGAACAGGAATCGGACAGAATGGAATTATGTAAGTTTGCTTTCCAGCAGTACTTCTAAGATCAAAATTTAGTTAAAAATAAATTCAGAACGTGGTAAAGGAACAGTACTGAAGTGGAGAACTAGATGAAGTTGACACTACCTCAGTACACGGTTATATCCAAGTATGCAAAATGCAAAGTCTGTGCTTTGGGCCCAGAGGCTCTTTCCTTTTTTTCTGTAAATTGAAGAAATTCTGAGCAGCTCAATAATCTGAGAAAGGATTCATCCTTTTGTTTCTGGATGCTGATTGAATTGGATGGAAAACATGCCGAAAGAATAATATGATCAGTTTGAAATGGAAATAACTGTACCACTATATGTTTGTGGTAAGTGGAGATGGGAAAAGTACAATGGAGGTGAGAAGGTAGAAATAAATAAGACTGGAATTTAGGTAGCCTATCCTTGGAATTCAGTTAAATAATACTCAAAGAGAAGAAGCCAAGGTTAGAACAGGATTTATTAATTTAACAAAATTTTAAATGCCATCAATATTGCTATGTATACTGAGCTGGTTGTTGGAAATATAGACCCGAAAAGGCACACTCAAGAGGCTGTTAATCTAGTTGAAAAGGTAGAGAAGTACAGCAAACATTATATGGGAGCATAGTAATAACCATGAAGAGATAGCCATAGGATGATTGAGTAAAGAAAAGACAGATACTAGTTCAGCCTTAGTCCTTAGAGAGTGGGGAGAAGAAAGGAGGTGAAGATTCCCAGAATGTATTATTGGCTATATTTTGAAGGTTGAATGGAAATTACACATGTATATAATAGAGGGTGAGTATTCCAGGAAGATAGAGTGATACATAAAACATTTTGTAGTTGTGATGTAGCCTAGTATGTTTACGAATTGAAAACATGGCAGTCATGGGTGTATCAGAATCCAATCAGGAGACAGAAGTCAAATGGTAAACTGGACAGGAAAAAATTGATTATGAGGAATTATTAACTATAACAAAATGAGTAGGTATTGTCTAGTAAAAAGAAAAGAGAAATGAAAATGATAAAGGAATATCTGATATAAGGGATAACCACCCTCCTATTGTTCAGTCACTTAGTCATGTCTGACTCTTTGTGACCCCATGAACTGCAGCACACTAGGCTTCCCTGTCATTCACTATTTCCTGGAGTTTGCTCAAACTCATGCCCGTTAAGTCAGTGATGCCATCAACCATTCTATCTATTGCCCCCTTCTTCTGCCCTCAATCTTTCCTAGCATCAGGGTCTTTTCCAATGAGTTGTCTCTTCACATTAGGTGGCCAAACTGTTGGAGCTTCAGCATCAGTACTTCGAATGAATGTTCAGGGTTGATTTCCTTTAGGATTGACTGGTTTGATCTCCTTGCTGTCCAAGAGACTCTCAAGAGTCTTCTCCAGCTCCACAGTTCAAAATACAACAGCACTCCTAGAGCTGAAATAAAGCTCCTGATAAGATCCCTCCCCGTTGCTGAACCCTGTACCTGTGTGACAAAGATCAGACCTTGCTGGAGAGGGCATGGATGTGGATCAGTCTCTCCAGGGCAGAGAGGTACCTGGGATGCAAGTTAGTGGAACTTGCTGGACGTTTGCCCCCTGAAACTTGCCATAAATCTGCCCTCTAAGATGTTAAAGAAAAGTATTCATAAACAAATGTCTTACTGGAGGGTAGAAAACTGCCTGGGGGAACATGAGAGAAGATGCTGGCTGCTCCTGGCCACTGCGCACTGCAGGAGCCTGGTGCTGCAAAAACTCTCCATGCTATTGGAGCCGTGTGCTGGACAAGGAAGCTTCTGGCACTGTAGAGTGTAATGCTGGAACATGTGTTAGATAAACCAGATGCCTTACAGAAACAATCCAGAACACACACAGGAAACAGGAGTGAAAACCCCTTTCTTCTCCAATGACTCTTCGTAACCTACTACTGACAAAGCTTAACATTGTTATGGCTGCTAAGGAAAAAAAAAAAAAAAAGTTAATGTCTTCACTTCATTTTCTCAAAGCAAGGAATGAAGTATGAATTGGGAACCAAGGAGCAATAAGTGGTCCAGATGATTCAGAGTGCCAATGGAGGTATTGTGAATGGTGTTAGAGAGGGAAGAAAAGATCAGATGGTTGTGGACACATGGAAGGAACAAGGGCTTAAGGAATACCACTGTCTGAACTCTGTGATGTGTGAAAGAATCTTGGCTCTGGATCTAGCATCTATGAAAGTAGATATCCAGGTACTGAATTTCTGTATACACCTAGAGACTTTAGAGAGAAATCCAAGGAAGGACATTTGTAACTTTGTCATGAAATTAGCTCTATTTTTCTTTAGCTGTTAACTCATATGAAATTCTCAATTTCTTAGACCCATTTGTGGCACAATGTGAATATCAGATTTTACTATGACTTGAGCCAAATATGTAAATAAATGAGCAATGATTATAGTTGTGCTTCTGTCAGATTTGCAGAGAAATTCACCTTCACCCAACAGTCCTGGACAGATTCTTTTCCTGCAAATTGCTCTTACAGAGCCAGCTTCTGTTCCTTCATAGCATGTATCTTAGTTTGTAATTATATATCGATCCTCAGTATTTGATTAAGCCTGTATTCCCCACTAAACTGTATGTTTCAAGAGAACAGAGACTATTTTTGTTCTCTAAGTATGTTGTATAGTAGCCGGCACATAGTATAACATCAATAATCATGTTTCTTGAATGAATAGCTGAACAAAATATTTTAGACTTTGCCAAGACAGTCTTGATAGCCCAGAGAAGTTTCTGTCTAGTTTTCTCAGTGCCATTCAGGGATAATTATATCTTCATTAATATCATTTAAGTCTGGATTTCTTCTAATACCTGATCACTAGTCAGTGTTTTTTAAATTACATAATAGGTGTTTTTATTTCCCCCATTCATCCTCCGAGTTGCTATTATCTCTATTCTCAGGGAGGCTTTTAGGACTATACAACTTCCATTTCCTCACACTTGCTTCTGCATGATTGCTGCTTCATGATTCCTCTTTTAATTAATGACTGTTCTTTTCCTAGAGAGCAAATAAATAAGGAGGAGAAAAGGCTTGATTAAATTCTCAATTTTTATAGTTGTTTACCTCTATAACCTATTCTAAATGTATATACTCACAGTTTAGTTAAAGTACATTTGAGTTTGAAAATTTTACTGTCAATCAAAAATAAATATCTGGTATGAAAAGTAATAGTAATAAAGAATCCACCTGCAAAGCAGGAGATGTGAGTTGACTTGGTCACGAAGATCTCTGGAGAAGGAAATGGCAACCCACTCCAATATTCTTGCCTGTGGAAATCTCATGAACAGAGAATCCTGGTGGGCTATAGTCCATAGGGTGGCAAAATAATTAGACATGATTTAGTGATTAAACAACAACAATGAAAATTAATACATTCAGCTGTATGTCAGAATTCTTTGAACTAATGGGCTCGTTATTCAGAATAGTTTAAAATATGCAAACAATGCATGAGGAGATTCATAAAGCTGTAGAATTATTCTAAGCCTGAACCAAATGTTTCTGATCTTTAAAGGGATTTGGCTATTAATTTTTAAATGTTGAACATAGTTGACATTTCGAATTGAATTGTTACCGAAATAATTACATCAAATCTCTTGGTTAAATGTTTAAAGTAGAATCCATGAAATATGCATGTTACCAAATCAAAGCAAAGGGACTTTATTCTGAATACATGATTTTTATTTACATAAAATGTTAAATACATTTTGTTTAGAAATAAAATCATCTCTTAAGAGTGAGGTGCATTTATTCTTCAAAGAAAATTCAAGTGTGTGGAACTGAAGGGGTTTATGTGGTGTTTATTGTGTGTCCACTGCTTGTGAAGATATAAGTTTAAAAGATATAAAACTTGTTTCTGATGTCAAGACAATTAGACTAACGGCTACTATGAGGGAAAACTACTATTTCAAAGCATTATTATATGCCAATAATATTTCCTAAAGCCAAATTTCTTGAAGTGTAATCTGTCTATCCTTATGATCACATTAATTGAGTTTATATGGTACATGGGTGAACATTTTATACTTTTGTTCCATTTTTAGTCTTGTATACCTGCTTCCATTCTATTCAGAGCATATGGATACTAGTTGTTTAGTTTTTGGTAACTACATGAAGATTACTTTTTAAACAAATCGAAATTTGTTAAAGCAACTTTTTAAAAAATCATATATAGATAGTAATACATATGGAACATAGATATTTATAACCATTAAATTATTTTCTAGGACTGATGTTTGAAAAATAACTCTAAAATCTATTTCAGTGTGTTAGTTGCTCAGTCATGTCTGACTCTTTGCAACCTCATGGACCGTAGTCTGCCAGGCTATTCTGTCCATGGAATTTTCCAGGTAAGAATACTTGAGTGGGTTGCCATTTCCTTCTCCAGGGATCTTCCCAACCCAGGGATCAAACCTGGGTCTCCCACATTGCTGGCAGACTCTTAACATCTGCTGCTGCTGCTGCTGCTTCCACTAAGTTGCTTTAGTCGTGTCCAACTCTGTGCAACCCCATGGACGGCAGCCCACCAGGCTCCCCTTCCCTGGGATTCTCCAGGCAAGAACACTGGAGTGGGTTGCCATTTCCTTCTCCAGTGCATGAAAATGAGAAGTGAAAGTGAAGTCACTCAGTCGTGTCCAACTCCCAGCGACTCCATGGACTGGAGCCTACCAGGCTCCTCCGTCCATGGGATTTTCCAGGCAAGAGTACTGGAGTGGAGTCCCATTGCCTTTAACATCTGAGCCACCAGTAAAGCCCAAAATCTCTTTAAGTAGATGTTCAATAAATATTTGTTGAATGAATGAGTAATGTTTCTTTTTAGCACTTTATTGTTCTAATAATGGAATCCAGGAGGGAGTACTGATAGTGTTTGTATTTTTCTAGTTAATTCTTCATAATTTGTTTTTAATCAGGAGTATTTTTTTTTTCTGCCATGGTCAAAATTCCTCTTTTTCCAGGAGCTTCTACGTCATTTGTTCTGCTCATGAACCTACACAAAAGAAAGACTTGAGAAAACATGACATTTACAAAGTAATCACAAAAGTGCAAAGTTCTATAATGAAAGCTAGATGTAGGAATTGCTCAACATATGAATGTACTTTTAAATGCATTTTAATATCAAAAAATCAGGTATACTGTTAACTTCATTTACAAAGCAGATTATTTTTTAATGATATTTCCAGAATAAAATATTCTGGAAATATTTTATTAAATATTCTGTTACAGATTTAGTAAAATATTTCCAGAATCCTACAGAAGACATACTAGTGCTTCAAACGGGATGAGTTCCTGTTGATAAAACACAAAAAGAAGGAGGTATGTTTATCTTATCAAAACAGAAGTCTGTGGCTATTACCTTTCCCTACATTTTGCAGAAAGCTGCCTCATCAGGACCTTCTTAGCACATCAGATATCCTGTCAGATATTTAGAGGTTGTAGAGATTTCAGGATGTAGAATAATTACAATATGTGTTTTCATTTTTTTATTTTAATGAAATAATTTAAAAATCAAGTTTTTATATATCTGAGCTCCAAATGTTTACCAAAGTATATCCAAATCTGTGCACTAGCAGGCAGGACTCATCCAGGGATTAAAAAGAAAAGAATCATCACCAGATAATATAAACTGACCCAAAGGAGCAGATATAATAAGGAGCAGAGGCCAAGTTCAGCAGTTTCATAGGCCAAGAGGGAAAGTTTGCTTTTATTTTTTGTACCAGAATTTCTCAGAAGTATTTAATACTGTGCAATTTTCTAGGCTTACACCTTTTTCCTCTTCATAGTATATCTTCCATTTTGGAATTATTTTCCTTTCCTCACTTTTAGTAAATAGTGGTACACTTCAGAAGTGTGTATTATTCAGTTCATGCTGAGTACCAGTATCTATCTTACTTAAACATCTTTATAGCATTCTTTACATCATAAATTTAGATCATATAGTCCTTTGAGGAGTAGATTTGTCCAAATATTTATTTGTTGTTTGCCAAACACTAGGTAATATTTTGTTCTATCGGAAATACAAATATGATTAAGACACAGTTCATGGTCTTCAGATTCAGGAGGGCAAAATTAATGTTTTCCATCTCATACCTTTTCATTTCAAAATGAGAGATGCAAAGCTTATAATTAATAAATGAGAGTTGGACAATTGAATCTTAAAAAGAGAAGTCTGTAAACAAAGTATAAAGTTGGAAGTCAGTAAGATATAGGTAATTGTTGAAGAAATAGCTGACTGAACTTGCTCAGGAAATATATACAGAGGAAAAGCAATGGTGGGAGAGAAAAGAGAGTCAAACAAAGAATGTAAGAGAACACAACCAACTGGCTTAAATAAATCAAGAAAGCACAGGATGTACTAGGGCATTATTAAAGGCAGAGATTTTCAAGAAGTGGGGAGGATTGACATTTTCAATTGTTGCTGAAAGATAAAGGACAGAGAATAAGCCATTGGCAGTTTAGGTCAATTAAATTAATCTTTGAGAGAACTATTTATATAATAAGGGGAATGGGTCAGGTTATGGGAGTCAAGAAAGCTGATTTCTGAAATGTATTGAGAAAGTTTAAGTGGTATCAGCTGAATAAGGCATAATAGATAAAAGAAAATTTGCTTAATGGTAGAAAAATCATACTCAGATATTTTTATGATGGACAAAAGCAAATGAAAACAGAGAATTTAAAACCCTACAAGAAAAGGATAGAACAAGGTACAAGAGAGCATTGCTACAGGATGCATAGTATGAGCAAAGGAGATCACCCTTGACCGCCTGATATACTAGTTTGTCTACATCAACTTGAGACATGTTAAAAGCAATGTAGTACTACTAATAACTTCTGAGCTCTATAAATAACTTTCTCATAAAATATTGTAGATTTAATAATATCATCTCTGTAGTGTCACTCAAACATATTCCTCTCTGGGAGGATAAAAGGTATTACAAATAATTGGTATAATATCATTGACTGTTTCACAGGAAATGTTACAATGGTGATGAGTTTGTATTACTGTAGTGTTTTTACCCTAAAATAATTGGTTCAGAATTTTGAAAATAATTTTTAAGTATCCATGAAAATGTTGTGTTCATGCTGTGAGCATCTTGCAAGTGTGTTGAAGTAGAAAATAGTTTGGGAGCTACTACTCAAAGTTACTTTTGTAGGAAAACAAAGCTGCAATTTTATTGAGGGGAGAGAAGGCAAAGAGTGTTTCTTTGTGTTCATACTGCCTGATAAACTGATTGTGATTTCAAAGTGTTGTCTGTAAAGCAATACAATCAATTAATGAAATACATAAATTGTCTGATTTAACTGACGTATCAAGTCCCTGTGATATGTTGGCTGCTGATTGATAGAACTAACTTTGATAATCAAGAACTTTAAAGGGTAATTATTGATTATTGTTGATTATTTTGTTATTATTTTCAAATAATTTGTCATTTATAATAATAACAAAATCAGTTGCTATTATTATCAAATAATTGTTGACTGTTTTCCCCAAAGTATCTATCATTAATTTGAACATCTCCCAGTATGAAAATGGGATTAGATCCACTGTTTATCAATGATTTCAACATGGTAAAGAGACTTTCCTGTTTGGATAATTTGGTTGATAACAACCTGTACCATTTTTTCCACACTTCATGTATATACCACTATTCCTTCTTTAGTTTCCTACTCTTTTCACATCCTACCATTCTTTACTCCTTTGATAGAAATCATTGAGGTAAGCAGTGCTATTTATAAGAGTTTGTCTTTTCCTGCCAGCATTTAGGAACTGTTAAAGGTTGAATAGATGGGGAAACAGTGGCTGACTTTATTATTTTGGGCTCCAAAATCACTGCAGATGGTGGTTGCAGCCATGAAATTAAAAGATGCTTACTCCTTGGAAGGCAGGTTATGACCAACCTAGACAGCATGTTAAAAAGCAGAGATATTACTTTGTCAACAAAGGTCCATCTAGTCAAGGCTATGGTTTTTCCAGTAGTCATATATGGATGTGAGAGTTGGACTATAAAGAAAGCTGAGCACTGAAGAATTGATGCTTTTGAACTGTGGTGTTGGATAAGGCTCTTGAGAGTCCCTTGGACTGCAAGGAGATCCAACCAGTCCATTCTAAAGGAGATCAGTCCTGGGTGTTCATTGGAAGGACTGATGTTGAAGCTGAAACTCCAGTACTTTGGTGACCTGATGCGAAGAGCTGACTCATTGGAAAAGACCCTGATGCTGGGAGGGATTGGGGGCAGGAGAAGGGGACGACAGAGGATGAGATGGCTGGATGGCATCACCAACTCAATGGACATGGGTTTGGGTAAACTCTGGGAGTTGGTGATGGACAGGGAGTCCTGGCGTGCTGCAGTTCATGGGCTCGCAGAGAGTTGGACATGACTGAGTGACTGATCTGAACTGAAAGGTTGGATTGTGTCCCCTATAAAGATGATAAATACTAATCCCCAGTAGATTTTGCAGATAATCAATCAAGATGAGGTCATTAGAGTGAGCTTAATGCAGTATGACTGTTAACTTTAGAATAAAAGGATTTGTACACAGAGATAGACACACATTGAGGGAAGATGATGTGAATACAGAAGGATAACATATTTATAAGCCAAGGATCTAGGAGGGAGACATCGACTAAATTTCTTCTCACACCCCTTAGAAGATCAACCCTATAGACACTTTGATTTCAGACTTCTAGTCTCTAGTACTGTGAGACAATATATTTTTTGGTATCTAAATTACCCAGTTTGTGATGTTTATAACAGCAGCCCTAAGAAATAAAGGGACAGAAAATAACTGAGAATCTTGGATTAGATGATAATAACTGACTGAAATAACATTTGGTTAATTATTAAGGCTTAGGAGAAGGAAATGGCAACCCACTCCAGTACTCTTGCCTGGAAAATCCCAGGGATGGAGGAGCCTGGTAGGCTACAGTCCATGGGGTCACTAAGAGTCGGACACAACTGAGCGACTTCACTTTCACTTTCATAGAAATTTATATATTAATTAAAGTAATTTACAAATACTTCATTTTCATGTAAATTACTATAGACAATGTTGAAAAGAATTTCAGGAAATAGAATTTGCTCCCTATCAGTTGCAACGTGTTGCCAGAGTCAACTGTTATCAAAGCCTACTTAATCTAACCTTAGATTTTTCCCATTGGGCATGGTACCTACTGGTACTTAAATTAATCATGAATTTTTTTTCTCAGGTTCAAGAGCCTACTATGGTATGTGGTTCGCTCACAGCATGTGGGTCTTCTACTCCAGGCTTCACATTAACTTTGACATCAAAAGCTCTGTAACTGCTTGCAGCACATAGAACAAAATGCCCTCTTCTGTTTATGCTATTTCCTGTTATCTTTTTTTGTAGGAGAGGCTGCTTTCTTTTTTACATGTGGCACTCCACACTACACAGGACTCAAAATAAGATGCTACAGATGTATATACTGTTACTGTAGCTGTGTATGAGATTGCTTCACCCCCTATCAGAGCAGGAATCCTTGGCAGCCAATTGTACACCTTTCATCAAACTCATGCATGCACTCTATTCTTCATTTCTTTTTCATCAATGCCATATGAAATGAAGAGAATTTCTATTTTGAAGCAGTGCTATGCAGCCACTCCTGTAATCTTCCTTTGAATATTGTCTGTTATTTCTTTTTTTGTTTGTTTGTTTTGGTCTGAACATTTAAAATAATTGTTAAGCAAAAGAGGTTTAGAGAAAATAATATACAATTGTATCCCTAAATAAAGGTTAACCCAAACATCTCTGGAATTTCTAACCATTAGAATGAATTCTTCACTTGAAGGCAAGTTCTACTTGAGGAAGATCCAGGCAAAGGTGATATCAGACAGGAGCAAAATTAAATTATCAGTTCCATTATTCTCTTTACTAGTCTCACTATATTATTAGATTGGCCACTGAAATTATGTGGGGTCTAAGACAAGTTCTATGGCCTAAATGGTTATGTCTACTCAGAATTCATATGTTGAAGTCCTAATCCCAAATCTGACAGCATTTGAAGGTGGGACCTTTTGAAAGTAAGTAGGCAATCGAGGGTAAAGGTTTCACAAATGGGATTAGTGCCCTAATAAGAAGAGATGGGAGAGAGATGATGTCTTTCTCTACTCTGTGAGGTTACAGAAAGAAGGTGACTGTCTGTAAACCAGAAAGAGGGCCCTCACCAAGAACCCCAACCATGCTGGCACCTTGATCTCAGATTTTGAGTCTCCAAAACTGTGAGAAATATATGTGCTGTTGTTTAAGCTACCCAGTCTATGTTATTCTGTCATAACAGCCCAAGCTGACTAATAACAAGGGGAACCACAGTATCTTATTCTTATTCCTGAAAAGAAGCTTCAGATTTTCTTTAAGAACACTTATACAACTGATCTTATTGTGTTAGAAAGATAATAATTTTATGGCACGGGGGAAGCTATGTCTAGTAATTTCTATATCTATGTTTGCAATCAGTTAAACTTTTAAAAAGCAATTTTTTTTAAAGTTAGTACAAAATCCAAAAATTTCAGAAGTATTTATTGTAAAACAAAAAGATTTTTCCCATCTTCATATGACCTTAAATCTCTCCTACAGAGATAAAAATTGCTAAGATTTTCTGAATATCCTTTGGAACATAGTATCAGTTCAGTTCAGTCTCTCAGTCATGCCCCACTCTTTGTGACTCCATGGACTGCAGCACGCTGTCCATCACCAATTACCAGAGCTTGCTCAAACTCATGTCGTTCACATTGATGATGCCATCCAACCATCTCATCCTATGTCGTCCCCTTCCCCTCCTGCCTTCAATGTTTACCAGCATCAGGGTTTCTTCTAATAAGTCAGTTCTTCGCATTAAGTGGCCCAAGCATCGTAGCTTCAGCTTTGGCATCAGTCCTTCCAATGAATATTCAGGACTGATTTCTGTTAGGACTGACTGATTTGATCTCCTTTCAGTCCAAGGGACTCCCAAGAGTCTTCTCCAACACCACAGTTCAAAAGCATCAATTCTTCAGCACTTAATTTTCTTTATAGTCCAACTCTGACATCCATACATGACTACTGGAAAAACCATAGCTTCGACCTAGATGGACCTTTGTTGACAAAGTAATGTCTCTGCTTTTTAATACACTGTCTAGGTTTGTCATAGCTATTTTTCCAAGGAGCAAGCATCTTTTAATTTCATGGCTGTAGTTACCATCTGCAGTGATTTTGGAGCCCCAAAAATAAATCTGTCACTGTTTTCGTTGTTTCCCCATCTATTTGCCATGAAGTAACTACATGTATAGAATAATAGTAACATTATATTTTACATATCAGTTGGCACATGTACTTCAAATTTTGATGAATATTCCAGTTTGCTCTTTAAAAAAGTAACAGCAGTTTACACACATGAGAGCAGTATAGGAGAGTGTTTGTTTTAACTGTCCTTAAATACTATGAACTATTTTAATCTCAGGTAATTTGTTAGCTTAAAACAATATTGTAAAGTAATTAGCCTCTAATTAAAATAAATAAATTTAATTAAAAAACAACAGTTTAATTGGCAGTATTTTCAATTTTTAAAGTAGGAGTAAAATGATATTGTTATTTTAATTTATTTTAGTTGTTAATTTAAATGAAACAAAGAGTCTCAAGCTCCTCCTTTGAATAAAAAATCCAGTAGAGTCACAGGATTTATTTTAATTTTATGCACAAAAGAAGAAGAAAATCCTAAAACTTTCTTTTTTGCACATTGTGATGTGCTTCGAGTATAAAGCCCCTTCAGTTCAGTTCAGTTGCTCAGTCATATCCGACTCTGCGACTCCATGAATCACAGCACTCCAGGCCTCCCTGTCCATCACCAACTCCCGGAGTTCACTTACTCACGTCCATCAAGTCAGTGATGCCATCCAGCCATCTCATCCTCTGTCATCCCCTTCTCCTCCTGCCCCCAATCCCTCCCAGCATCAGAGTCTTTTCCAATGAGTCAACTCTTCGCATGAGGTGGCCAAAGTACTGGAGTTTCAGCTTTAGTGTCATTCCTTCCAAAGAAATCCCAGGGCTGATCTCCTTCAGAATGGACTGGTTGGATCTCCTTGCAGTCCAAGGGACTCTCAAGAGTCTTCTCCAACACCACAGTTCAAAAGCATCAATTCTTCAGTGCTCAGCTTTCTTTATAGTCCAACTCTCACATCCATACATGACCACAGGAAAAACCATAGCCTTGACTAGACAAATCTTTGTTGGCAAAGTAATGTCTCTGCTTTTGAATATGCTATCTAGGTTGGTCATAACTTTCCTTCCAAGGAGTAAGTGTCTTTTAATTTCATGGCTGCAGTCACCTTCTGCAGTGATTTTGGAGCCCAAAAAAATAAAGTCTGACACTGTTTCCACTGTTTCCCCATCTATTTCCTGTGAAGTGATGGGACCAGATGCCATGATCTTCGTTTTCTGAATGTTGAGCTTTAAGCCAACTTTTTCACTCTCCACTTTCACTTTCATCAAGAGGCTTTTGAGTTCCTCCTCACTTTCTGCCATAAGGGTGGTGTCATCTGCATATCTGAGGTTATTGATATTTCTCCTGGCAATCTTGATTCCAACTTGTGTTTCTTCCAGTCCTGCGTTTTTCATGATGTACTCTGCATATAAGTTAAATGAGCAGGGTGACAGTATACAGCCTTAACGTACTCCTTTTCCTATTTGAAACCAGTCTGTTGTTCCATGTCCAGTTCTAACTGTTGCTTCCTGACCTGCATGTAGATTTCTCAAGAGCCAGGTCAAGTGGTCTGGTATTCCCATCTCTTTCAGAATTTTCCACAGTTTATTGTGATCCACACTGTCAAAGGCTTTGGCATAGTCAATAAAGCAGAAATAGATTTTCTGGAACTCTCTTGCTTTTTCAATGATCCAGCGGATGTTGGCAGTTTGATCTCTGGTTCCTCTGTCTTTTCTAAAACCAGCTTGAACATCAGGAAGTTCACAGTTCACGTATTGCTGAAGCCCCTTACTGTACAATTAAAGTACCTTGTGTGCTTGTGCGTAGTTGCTTAGTCATGTCCAATGCATTGCAACCCCATGGACTCTCGCCCGCCTGACTCCTCTGCCCATTAGATTACCAAGGCAAAAATAGTAGAGTGGGTAGCCATGGTCTTCATGGCCCAGGAAATGAACTTCGGTCACCTGCATTGCTGGCAGATTCTTTACCATCTGAGCCACCGGGGAAGCCCATAAGATACCTTTTGTACAGTTAAGGTATAAAGTACCTTAAAGGATAAAGTACTTAACAGAGATAGGTACAATTATTTGAATCCACAAAAATGTAACAATAAAGCAGAATTGAAAGCTTTCAGAAATTATTCTTTGCATTTATAACTCATAGCATTATTCTCTGAACTCTCTCTGGTTATTTGAAAAGCCTCTCTGTTTAAATAGCACTTCCAAGTACTCTTTAATAATTGATAATAGAAAAGGGGTATATATTCTCTTGCAGGTCCTCATAATGGGTTGGAGAGTATAGTTGATACTTTTTGAGAAAGTTCTCATTATATCATGTTATCAAAATGTTTTATGATGTACTATTTCTTAATTTTTTGGTATTTATTTCTCCACCAATTATAATAGTCTGCAGCCTCAGGGCAAAACATGGGAATTGAATTAGTTATTTAGAATGGGGGAAATGAAAGCAATTCTCAGAGGATTAAATTATATAGAATAAAAAGGGCAAAATAGAATTTTAATATATGGGGTATGACATATATGATGTTTTACATTTAGTTTTTTGCTACTATACTTTTTTATTTAAAAATGAAGATGATATTTATATTGATATGTATGTTAGGAGAACTAAGTAATGAGATATCACGTTTCCAATATTTTTTTCTAATTTTCCATTTAAAATTTGACTTTTGTCAGTCCTGGTTTTTTTTTTTTTTTCTTTTTACTACAATTTAAAATTTTATGGGACTTAGAATATTGTGCCACACTTTTAAAGGCAGTGGTGACATGCTTAGCTTTTTGAAAATCTATGGCAGTTTAACATACTTTTCCATTCTTGAGTGAATGCAAAAGATTTTTCAGCTTAATATTTATTACTATGAAAAATATACTTTAAATGACCCCATGCATAATGGGTATCAAATTGTATTGTTCCCTTCTTATTACAGTGGGTAAATTAATTAACTTACCAGTGCTTATTATAAGCCATATTTTAAAGATAATAAGGTCTTTGGTATATATCTATGTTAACATTGCAATTAGTGAAATAATGTAATCTTCTAAACTGTGATATTGGATGTGATAACTTTGCATTTCAAGCTGCTACGGCTCAGTGTGTGTGTGTGTGTGTGTGTGTAAATCAGTGGCAGGATATGGAAATCATTTCATTTACTGCTGTATTTTTGGTAATGAGTCTATTTTCCAAACAAAACTTTGGAAACAGACTACCTCGGAAAGAAGTAGTTCCCCTCATCTAAAGCCAGAGAACTCTCCAAAATTGGTTCTATCACTGTTTATTAAAAAGGCATCAGGAAGAGAGTATTGAAAGATGGTGTATAATGAACTTAATCTTAGGGTTTTATAAAATGTGGAATAGTAATAAGAATACAAATTACTAGGTCTATAAAACAGAGTGTATGACATTTACTGTTGTTGTTTAGTCACTAAGTCATGTCCCACTCTTTTTGATACCCCATGGACTCTGTATAGCCCACCAGCCTCCTCTGTTCATGGGATTTCCTAGGCAAGAACACTGGAGTTGCCATTTCCTTCTCCGGGGGATCTTCCCGAACCAGGGATCAAAGTGCATCTCCTGCATTGGCAGGCAGATTCTTTATTACTGAGCCACCAGAGAAGCATTTAAGAGTATTACAGTATGCTTATATACAAAGAAGATCAAACCAGTCAATCCTAAAGGAAATCGATCCTGAATATTCATTGGAAGGACTGAAACTGAGGCTCCAATATTCTGGCTGCATGATGTGAAGAACTGACTCATTAGAAAAGAACCTGATGCTGGGAAAGATTGAAGGCAGGAAAAGGGGACTGCAGAAGAGGAGATGGTTGGATAGCATCACTGACCCAATGGACATGAGTTTGAGTAAGCTCTGGGAGTTGGTGATGGACAGGGAAGCCCAGCGTGCTGCAGTCCATGGGGTCACAAAAAGTCGGACATGACTGAGTGACTGAACTGAACTGTATACAAATTGCACATGTGTATACATACATTATTTTGAGCATTTGTGACAAAATGCATAGACTTATACACTATATACTGTCATAGTTAAAATTACACTATAAGATGAGAAATAGACTTCAAAAATAACCCTATTCTTTTAAAAAACTGAAGGAGTTATCCTGTAGTTTTACACCTTCTATTTTTATTAAAAATGGAGTGTTTTGCTGTCATTTTGTTTTGTTTTCTTAGAATGGTGTTTGAAAATTTGCATCAAAAATTCTGAAAAAAAATTTATCACATTATTAGGTATTTATCTTTGTGGCCTGGAATGTATATGATTTATTTCTCATTATACAGTATTTCCAATTTTCAAAAATGATGTCATATTGCTTTAATATTTGAAAAATACAAAACCACTATTATAAAACCTTTATGAATTAGATATGAAATTCACACATGTAGAAAGCAGAAACTGTGAAATAGCCTGTTATTTTTTTCATTTGACTCTTCATATCTTTTATGTATCTTTTAAAATATTTTTCATAAATATCTAGTATAAGGATAAAAATATCCACTAAATGTAAATATATTTTCCCAATTTTAGACTGTTTTCAGCATCAGTTTGCCAAACAAGTTCCTTTTTTTCCCCTGCTTTATCAATTACATATGTTGTTAGGATATTGGCCATGCACCGTTTTTTAAAATTGCATTTAGAAAACCTATATTTAGTTTCAGTGCAAATAATTGATTGCTTTTAACATTAGTGTAAAATTCTATTATTTATGCTATTGATATTGTTTTGGATCCTTTAATCACTTATAAGAATGGATGGCCTTGCATGTAACACCGTAAAGTAAAACTACTCATGAAAACTTACTCTTATCTTTGGCTTGGAGCACAATCAGTGAACATATTTTTGTTGTTGTTGTTCTTTTATATTCTGTCAAAGCTTCCATTACATACTACTATTAAATCTATTTGGTATTGACGGACAGCTTTTTCACACTTTTAAAAACGTAGAACTGTTAAGTTCTTAGACCCCTATAGCTGTATGTTGAGAGCGTGCGTGCATGCTTCGTCACTCAGTCATATCTGCCTCTTTGCAGCCCCATGGGCTATAGCCCGCCAGGATGCTCTGTCCATGGAATTTTACAGGCAAGATTATTGGAGTGGATTGCCATTTCCTACTCCAGGGAATATTCCTAACCCAGGGGTTGAACCCATGTCTCTTGTGTCTCCTGCATTGGCAGGTGAGTTCTTAACCCCAGAGCCACCAGGAAAGCCCCATGTAGATAGAAGTCTAGTAAAATGTAACAGCCTTCATTATTTCTTATAGTTTCACATATCTTCTTCTGTTACAAATATTTAAATTAGAAAATATACTTTAAAAGTGTATCTAAATATTACAAAGATCACCTATAAACTGAGAGATAATTTTTAAGAAAGATCTTAGAATTCTTTAGCAAAATAATACATTTATGATTTAATAATATCATAGAAATACTTTCTGTACTTGAAAGTTCTATTAATAGTATCAGTCAAGCATTAAACTATTTTAAGATCAAAAGACATTTGACTATTTCTAAATATTCCACTTTGAAATACCTTCCAGTAACAACTTATAACTGGTTTCTATACTTAGCTTAATGTGATCAAATAAGTAAAAATGATTTAAAGAAATGCTTCTTTCAATTTTTGTATAAAATTCAATTTATACAAGTTGTATGTATGGTCAGAATATGGAATCTTCATTCTGTCTTTAAACATCATTCCACATGCTGAGCCTTAGAAGTTGTATGTCCTCTACTTGCCAACTCTTCCCTTTGCTCTCAGAAAAATCATCGTTTGACTGATGGATTTAAAGAACATTGAAAAACTGAATTATAAAATTTATACCAAACTTGAAGTGTTGCTGCTATAGATATAAGTGATATAACACGTGGCCAGCACATTCATGCACAGTGATTCTCTGATAAAATGGCTGGGCATGACCTTAAGCAAGTCCCTCTGGGGATACTGAAGAGTACCTAGTGCTTGGTGATATATGCTTTCTATGAATCAGACATCAAAGCAGCTTGTTTTTTAACCTAACATAATACATTTCACAGTTCACATTTCATTTATATATAATAAGAATATTATAAAAATAAATTTCTATAAAAAGTCAGATAAAATAGAGTGATATTATGAGTTAAATGTTACTATATAATTCTTTTTTTTTACTATTTCATTTACAATTTACTATTTATTATAGGACTCAGAAACAAAATTGAGCTTTGATTTGATTTTTATTTCTTAAAATACTTTTCATCTCTCTTTAGACTCAGTTAGACTGAGTATATTTCTCTCATAACAATAAAATAAATCATGAACTCTTGTCTTTGAAATTGATGGGATAACATTTAAAATTCCCATTTGAGAGCTACTTATTTATATAATGACAACATAAATTAAAATTATTTTAACATTCTCTGGAAATTATTGGATTACTACAAAATCAATATGTAATTACTATCTTAAAGTCTACAGCTATATAAGTCTTCATGCTGAAATTTAAAACTTTCGTGTGTAACAAAGACCTCATCTCTTTCAGTATATATATTCAACTGTACTTTAGTCACAGGTGTAGCTCGTCTTGCTGAACTTTGCTTTGCTATGCTTCACAGATACAGTATTTTTTTTTTCTTACAAATTGAAAGTTTTTAGCAATCCTGCATCAAACAAGTCTGTCCATACCATTTCCCCAACAATATTTGCTCACTTTGTTACATATTGGTAATTCTCACAATATTTCCAGCTTTTTCATTATTATTTATTATAGTGACCTCTAATCAGTGATCTATGATATTACTATTGCAAAAGCCTTATACTTGGTGAAGACTCGGATTATGGTTAGCATTTTTAGCAATAAAAGAAGTCTTCTTTAAGGTGTATATACTGAAGCTGAATTCTAATACTTTGGCCACCTGATGCAAAGAAGTGACTCACTGGAAAATACCCTGATGCTGGAAAAGACTGAAGGCAGGAGGAGAAGGGGTTGACAGAGGATGAGACGGTTGGATGGCATCACTGACTCAATGGACATGAGTTTGAGTAAGCTCCAGGAGTTGGTGATAGATAGGGAAGCCTGGAGTGCTGCAGTCTGTGGGGTCACAAAGAGTCGGATGTGACTGAGCAACTGAACTGAACTGAGCTGAAAAGTATATACGTTGTTTTTTAAAACATAATGCTATTGTACACAATAGAGTACAGCATAGTATAAATACAAATTTTATCTGCACTGGGAAAACAAAAAAGTGTGTATGACTTGCTTTATTGCTGTGGTCTAGTACTTGGAATATCTCTGAGATGTGCCTGTATGTGCCAAAAGTGTTTTTTACTAACTAAAAAAAAATGATTTTGAAATTTATTGACTTTTTAAAAATATTGAGTTTTAAAGTAAGAGAAGTATTATATATTTTTCTCTATAGTATATCAAAACTTTAATGTAGTTTTACAGTATTAAAGTTATGGTTTTCCTACATTCTATAGTGACAAAATAAGAAAGTAGAAAGTGTATTAAGTTGCACGGCTTATCAGAAAGTATAAATATATGTACTTACATGGGGACAGAGAGAGAGATATATATTAATGCATATTAGCAATTACCTCTTAACATTCATTGGTTATATTTTACTATTTAATATTTCAAACATCATAAAGATTTAAATATCTAGTTAATAATTATTCAATAAATTTATACCATAGAGAAAGATCAAAAGACTGTGTACATAAGAATTTCTTATTATTGTGATGAATAAATTTTATTAAATTGCAAATTTTATCTAAAATATACTAATCTATAATTTATAGCATTTTTTAAAGTCTCAATTTTATCCTATCATCTAAGTGCACATTATTAAAATTATTTTAAGAGCAATTAAGTATTATGGGATTATCAGTGGAGAAATAGGACTCAAGGCTTTTTGGATCTTTAAAAACATGTTGAATATAGTTCAATAGAAAAATAGACTTACGTTTCATGATGTGGCACATGCAAAAGTACCTTGCTTTCCATCCAGTGGAATGGATGCTTAGAAGAGCAGGAATTTTGCTGGCTCTAGGTGAGATAGATTCTTGGAAATTGAGAAGGGTAGCATGTAAGATACTAAGTAGGAGTGAGTAGACACTCACCAATGTTCATTCCCTCAGTGGAAAGAAGTTTTAACTGGCAAGGTATTGAGGACTCTGCTGATAAAGTCTCATTACTATTCAACGCAATCATTATTGGCATCTTTTATTTATTGACTGCTGACAGTCCAGAGCAATTTAAAAATATCTGTATTCTCATTTCCCATTAAAACATTTTTCAGTTGAAGAAATGTTCAGAGGTTATAAATGACTTGCTAAGGTCACTGAATCGGTTAAGTGGAAACTCTAGAATTTTGGTTGAAGTTTATGTTATTCTAAAGTCTGTACTGGTATTTCAGTCATTATAATTTGCTAGATAATTAATTTTGGCAAATACTTGCCAAAGATTATCCACATGAGAAGGTTATTCAGCCTTCGTTGTCTCTCTGTCTCTATTCTGAGATACCATGAGGAGTACTGTTCTCCACCTGTCAGGTCTCTGGAGAAGCATGCTTGAACTCCAGCTTTATGTCTAACACGTCCTTTCAGTGCTTCATTTCTGTCAGTGTTATTTCTTGCATTTCCCTATCTGGTGATACAGATTCCTTGAAACATACTTTGCTCTTGATGTTTTTATTCCCTCTGCCTCTACTTTACTTCCAGTTCCTTCTGCTCTCCCTGGTCTTCTGAATTATTCTTCATCTTAGATCTCCCTGGTCTTCTGAATTATTCTTCATCTTAGATCTCAGTACCTGCCTTGGAAAGGACTGCTTTTACACCATCCCTTTTTGTTTTGATCGTCAGCCACTAACATCTTCTCGCAGTGTGCGTGTCCCTGGATTCCCCCAAATGCTAAATACCAGCTCAGTCCACTGAAGCTTGGTTGGCTTAACATTCCACATGGAAAAGATCCTAGCTTAAAAGCAACCTCTAGATATTATACTAAGGAAGTTTGGGAAAAGGAATGCTGATGGCTTAGCACAGGCTGTGTCTGAAGGCACGTGCACTATGTCTTATAACCAGTAAGACACTGAATGGATGCTGAACAAGAACAGAATCCATAGCACCTTCTTTTATGCCACATTTGCTTGCCAGCTCTTGGAGAGGGTTAGACAAGGGAAATCAGGATAGACACCAGTATAGAGTAGCCACTCAGCTCAGGAAGTTTGGATATCAGGTGTTTACTAATTGATAGAGACTACTTCATACTTTGACAGCCTGTAGGGTTGTACCAGTGACTGCTGGATGAATATACTCTCTGACCCTTACATGTCTGAAAAAGAAATGATAAAGTCACAGGTGTAAAAAACATCTTATAGCTATCAAGGAGGGGAAGGTGGAGGAGGGATAAATTAGGACATTAGGGTTGACATATTGCTACTACTGTGTATAAAATAGATAACTAATAAGGACCTATTATGTAGCACAGGAAACTCTACTCAATACTCTGTAATGACCTGATGGGAAAGGAATCTAAAAAGAGTGGGTATATATATGTGTATAACTTATTCATTTTGCTGTACAGCAAAAAGTAACACAACATTGTCAATCAACCACACAATAAAGAATAAAATAATAAATATCAAACCTCTTAATGAGATGTTGAAATTACCTGGTCTTTTCACTTTTCTAACAATTGATGACACAACTTTCACAAATTGAAATAATACCTGAGTAGGTGTGCTTATTTTTCTCTTTTAATTTTTATCCTCTGAAGCTTCTAGTGGTGAAATGTCAACAATCTGATGCTCTTGCAAAATAGGTTTTCCCTTGATATTCTTTACACAATGGAGAGAATTTCAGGCTCTCAGAAGTCCGTCATTTTTTTTTCTTCCCATACATTGTTTCAAAGGGAGCTCCTTAAACAAATTGAAATCAAACTCTCTAGATATGTTTTATGAATCTGAATATCAGTAGCTTTGAACCCTATGATATGTAAATAGTATAAAAATCTTTTGTCCCTAGTCACAGACTACATAGCAGGGCTAGCTTATACCTTGGTAAAGTAGCTGCTGCTGCTGCTGCTGCTAAGTTGCTTCAATCATGTCTGACTCTGTGCAACCCCATAGATGGCAGTCCAGCAGGCTCCGCCGTCCCTGGGATTCTCCAGGCAAGAACACTGGAGTGGGTTGCTATTTCCTTCTCCAGTGCATGAAAGTGAAAAGTGAAAGTGAAGTCGCTCAGTCGTGTCTGACTCTTAGCGACCTCATGGACTGCAGCCTACCAGGCTCCTCTGTCCATGGGATTTTCCAGGTAACAGTACTGGAGTGGGTTGCCATTGCCTTCTCCGTACAAAGTAGCTGCTGTTGCTAAGTCACTTCAGTCATATCTGACTCTGTGTGACCCCATAGACAGCAGCTCATCAGGCTCCCCCATCCCTGGGATTCTCCAGGCAAAAACACAAAGTAGCTAGCTTACTACTAAAAATGACTTTTCCAAAGCATTTGGAAACCCATCAAACTATTACCACTTAGAAAGTTGAGCAACTCACAAGTTTTATGGCCTATCTAGTTTCAAAACCTGATGTAAAACTGATGCAATGCAGATTTAATTGAACACACACAGGAAGATTATTTTCACCACTTCTTGAATAAGGAAAAGAGCATTATAAATTATATTGAAATTTTGTCTGTGTGTTTAATTGCTGAGTAGAGCACTCAATTGATAGTTTAAGTGCTAATTATTTTAATGTAATTATATTTAATTATTGTAATTGCTATTCATATCTTATGTCCTAATATAGAGACATCAAGGGCCGTTTCACAGAATTGTTATATTCTCCTCATGCTAGAAAACAGAATAGGGAATTTATCATAGTTTAGTTGAAACAAGCTATTTGCTAGTTCATTTATTTCAAAATGAAATGTTACTAATTCTCTTTTTTGACCAGAATATTTTATAACAAATGCTGTGAAACTCTTTAAAATAAAAAAATCAAATAATATAAATTCTTTTATGTGAATTATGGCTTTGAACTTTATATATATTTACTTGTAGATCACACTATAAATTCACATCTTTTTTCTCCTGTCAGGCATTACCGTGTAGAGAAAGGTGTAGTTAGACATTGTGATTTTTTCTTAACTCTCAATTTATATTGTGTAGCAATATATTCAGTTCAGTAAGTGTGTAAATTGCAACACAAATAAGATTTGAAAATTCAAGAATTCGAAGGGGAAAAGCAATGTACAGTAACTACAAAGCAAATTCTAATTTATTGCCTGATATGACCCAAGTTTAATTTGTTTACATTTTGCCAGGGAGACACCTATTTACCATGTTCTCTTTGATATTGTACATATAAAGCTGAAGTATTGTGTTTCAGCTTGGATAATGGTGTCATTACCTCAGCTTTAAATGTTTTGTACCTGAACTCAGGATTCATGATGGACTCATAGGCTAAACAAAATTACCATGAGTAAAAACAATTTCTAGAAATTCAAAGATTCAAGATTTATGTTTAAAATGTTTGTGTTGCATTCTATAGAGTATGGAATTCAGGGACGTTCTAAAGATTGTACTTTTAGAACCAAAAAATGTAAAATTATGTGTTGTAGACTAAAAGAGCCAGGTGTTTATAACACCTGACTATAGCCATTAATGGTTATAACAATCTCTAACATTCATAAAGTACTTCACTGCTGCTGCTAAGTCGCTTCAGTCATGTCCAACTCTGTGTGACCCCAGAGACGGCAGCCCACCAGGCTCCCCCATCCCTGGGATTCTCCAGGCAAGAACACTGGAGTGGGCTGCCATTTCCTTCTCCAATGCATGAAAGTGAAAAGTGAAAGTGAAGTCACTCAGTCATGTCCGACTCCCAGCGACCCCATGGGCTACAGCCCACCAGGTTCCTCCGTCCATGGGATTTTCCAGGCAAGAGTACTGGAGTGGGGTGCCATTGCCTTCTCCAAAGTACTTCACAGGTACAGCCATATGCCACAACTTATGTGTATTATTGTATTTAATGTTTACAACAACCGTATAATTAAAAAATTACTTATCTCCGATTTTATTGGAACACTGGCTTAAATGACACTCTCAAGAAGGCTAACCTATGTGCTTTCCTATCCTGATCAATTTTCAGAAAATAATTTTTCCCTAGGTGTTTCCAACAAAATATGGGAAATATAAGTCATAGTCTCAGAGATCTTTGTCATTCTCCACTCTGTACATTGTTTCCAAAAGGAGCTACACAAACTAATTGAAACCAACAGTGTTAAGATCTATTTTACTATGGATCAGAGTATCAATAACTTTAAAGCTGACCAAAAAATCATCTGTGTAAGTCTGTATGCATTGGGTCATGTTTTTAGGAAAGCCCCATTTAGAGCTAATGTTGCTCTAAAAATCTAAAGTAGTTGACTATACTGAGCAAGAATGTAATGATTTGTATTCTGTTGCATAAGAATTCCATACAGAAGTTTAAAAACATAGGCTTCTGTATCCAAGAGAAAAACAATGAATCTAGACATTAACATTTATTGACTTTATGACCTTGGGAAATATACTCAATCTCTCTAACCTTCAGTTTTTCATCCTATAAGATTAGGCTGATATATTTATTAAAGAATTATTGTTAAGATTACAAGACAAATTTGGCCATATTCTGCTTTGTGTGGACAGACTACACACTCACTGAATGTGAGCTACTTATTATTACATAAATATTTCAGTTGTATGGGACTATATGTTATTGCTTCTGTCAAGATGGCTTTCAGTCTGGTTGTCTTAGCATCACTTCTGCTACTTTGAAAAAAAGAAATGTGAAACATTAAAAATGAGAAATGCTCAGGTTCTATCTCTGTACCTTCTGAATTAGTTATATGATATACTTGGGGGAACAGAAAAACCCCAGTCAATTCCGAAGGATTGAGAATCACTATAATAAAGAATACTTTCTATAAATAAAGTTTTTAAATGTATTATTTGGTAAATAGTTTTTTTTATTTAATTTAACACATAGTCATCACCACATGTGTGCTTCCCCAATGGCTCAGCAGGTAAAGAATCCACCTGCAATGCAGGAGACACAGGAGATGTGGGTTTGTTCCCTGGGTCAGGAAGGTCCACTGGAGAAGGAAATGGCAACCCATTCAGGTATACTACCACACAATTGCACTCATCTCACACACTAGCAAAGTAAAGCTCAAAATTCTCCAAGCCAGGCTTTAACAGTATGTGAACCATGAAATTCCAGATGTTCAAGCTGGATATAGAAAAGGCATAGAAACCAGAGATCAACTTGCCAACAGCCATTGGATCATCAAAAAAGCCAGAGAGTTCCAGAAAAAGCATCTATTTCTGCTTTATTGACTATGCCAAAGCCTTTGACTGTGTGGATCACAACACACTGTAGAAAATTCTGAAAGACATGGGAATGCCAGACCACCTGACCTACCTCCTTAGAAATCTGTATGCAGGTCAGGAAGCAACACTTAGAACTGTACATGGAACAACAGACTGGTTCCAAATCAGGAAAGGAGTACATCAAGGCTGTATATTGTCACCGTGTTTATTTAACTTATATGCAGAGTACATCATGAGAAATGCTGGGCTGGAAGAAGCACAGCTGGAATCAAGATTGTCAGGAGAAATATTAATAACCTCAGATATGCAGATGACACCACCCTTATGGCAGAAAGCAAGGAAGAACTAAAGAGCCTCTTGATGAAAGTGAAAGAGGAGAGTGAAAAAGTTGGCTTAAAGCTCAACATTCAGAAAACGAAGATCATGGCATCTGGTCCCATCACTTCATGGCAAATAGATGAGGAAAGAGTGACAGACTTTATTTTTGGGGGCTCCAAAATCACTGCAGATGGTGACAGCAGCCATGAAATTTAAAAAATGCTTGCTCCTTGGGTGAAAAGTTATAAGAAACCTAGACAGCATATTAGAAAGCAGAGGCATTACTTTCCCAACCAAGGACCATCTAGTCAAAGCAATGGTTTTTCCAGTAGTCATGTATGGATGTGAGAGTTGGACTATAAAGAAAGCTGAGCACTGAAGATTTTATGCTTTTGAATTGTGATGTTGGAAAAGACTCGAGAGTCCCTTGGACTGCAAGGAGATCCATCCAGTCCATCCTAGAGGAAATCCGTCTTGAATATTCATTTGAAGGACTGATGCTGAAGCTGAAACTCCAATACTTTGGCCACCTGATGCAAAGAACTGAGTGATTTGTAAAGACCCTGATGCTGGGAAAGATTCAAGGCCGGAGGAGAAGGAGACAACATAGGATGAGATGGTTGGATGGCATGGACTCAATAGAAGTGAGTTTGTGTAAACTCTGGGAGTTGGTGATGGACAGGGAGGCCTGGCGTGCTGCAGTACATGGGGTCGCAAAGAGTTGGACATGACTGAGCAGCTGAACTGAACTCAGGTGCTCTTTCCTGGAAAATGCCATGGACAGAGGAGCCTGTTGGGCTACAGACCAAAGAGTCACAAAGAGTTGGGCACAAATAAGCATGCAGGCATGGTATTACCACATGTAACTAAATAAACAATACATAGATATTTTCTCCTGGAAAGACAACTATTTTTGCAAATCCTTATCACATTAATTCTTTCTTTAATTTAGCAATGTGTATGTGTGTGTTGTTTTTATTTCGTGGTGATCATATGCTAAGCATTGTGAATAGCATTGATGTAATGGTCGTGAGGACAGTAGGTAAATTTATGGACAAATACTGATATTCAAGTGGAAATCACAATTTAAATTTCATCAGTATATGGATAGCATTCCCTGACTTTCAAATGCACAACTTCTATAAACTGTCTTGGAGGACAAGGTTTAGATCTAAGCAAAAATAGTGTGTGCATTTTCCCTTGAATACAGACTTTGTGATCTGTTCCCCACCCCCACCCCACTCTATTTGGTAGACAAAGTTGCCTGAGTTAGTTACTCAGCATGATGTTGATGGTGATGATTGTCACCTTCACTATCACTATCATTACTTTGATGAGTTACAGAATTTCTCTTCTCAGGTCATGTAAAAGCTGGTTACCAATGTTACTGGTGCTCTGTACAGTTTAAAGTGTGACTCCTTGATGGAAGAAATTATAATATTGCACAGTTCTACTCATACTTGTCTAGGAACATCAGGAGAACATATAAGGACAAACATGGGTCTTGGAATCAGAAACATTTAGGTTTGTTTCTTGTTTCACTACTTACTGACTATATTAGTGTTATACTATGGCAAAAAAAAAAAAAAATCCCTAATGTCTGTGGTTTAATGCTATGGAAATGTAATACAGCTGTCCACCATGAATGATTCAAGGATCTGGGCCCCTGTCAGCTCATAGTTATAACTCCTTGTAAGACCTCACAGTCTTCATCATGTAGTTGGTGGACAGGATAAGAGGTATTTAATATCTTGACCTAGGTGACACAGTCACCTTTATTCATTGACAAGAATTAGGCAACAGATCTACCTGTCTAAAAAAAGGAAGACTGAGAAATATAATCCCTGGTTGTATAACAATTGATACTTCCCAGCTGCAGCTCTAATTTCGAAAAAGTTGTTAACAAATTTTTGGTGGCTATCTAGCCATCCAATCAAACTAACTAATGACTTTAAAAATAAATTTCTATAATTCTTATTCCTGACTAAAAAAGGGGAATGATACCCTTGAAATATGTATAATGTAGATTAAATGAAATAAGGTACATAATGTCTTGGACATATGGTCAGGCAAAATATTACAGGTGTACCATAATTGTCATCTTTGGGTGTTCTGTCCTTCATGAGTACAAGAGATGATCAGTTACTCCTGCCTCTCTTTACTAGAGTGATGTAATATTTCTATCCCATTTATCATGAATGATGATTAAAGCTCAGAATTTTATACAATTATAAGTTATTTATTTATGTCTTTATGAACATTCTTTCCTACAGAAGTATAGATATCAAAGGCTTCATTTTCATAGTGGTGGGCTTTGTCAAGGAAATTTCTGACATTGAAAATGGCTCTTTTTGGTCAATAACTATGGAATTTCAGACAGAGCGTATTAGAAGCAAAGAATTTCTATCTGGTCTTGGCCAGGTCATGACTGGATCACCTTCCTACTGCTGATTCTGCATTAGAAAACCTATGCCAGTCAGGATATAGAGACTTCCATTTATAAACTGATTCAGCCTTTCAGTGAAGTTTCTTTCATTCTGGATTCAAAAATAGATGCTTACTGTTAACACTGTGCACTATTGATTATGTTGCATTTATATTCATATCTGTAAGCTGCATATCATTTTTTGTTGTCTTCACATGGAAATTCTAAAACGCTGGAGCAAATCATCAGATAATTTCTCTTATGAGAATTCTAGCAATAAATATTTCCAAAATAATACAGAAGAGAATCAGTGACTTGAATAGAGTTGAATATTCTGATCATGATATCAAAAGTAAGCAGGAACTTTTAATCACTATCCATTCTCATTATAGTTCCTGTCATAATAGCTTTTTTTTTTTTTAAACGGAAGAACAAGCAAACAATAATTTAATGTCATTTGTCCTGGTCTCTTAAATATTGAATTGTCACATTAGTTTGACTTAAAATCAAAGTTTAGAAATATTAGTGCTAGGCAGCTATTTATCTTGCGTTATTAACATTTCTCAGTTATTAAAATCTGGTTACTTCTTTTATGTTTCAATCATTGAAATATAAACAACAAATAGAGGTAAATGTCAAGTGTATTTCATTCTGATTAGTAGTATAATTGTAAAGTTCTTTGAGTCTTGCTACATAAACTATTATTTTAGCCTTCACATTTAAAAAGTCTTCAACATTTTCTTAGGGAATATTTGCAGGAAAAAAATATATTTTGGGTGAAAAGAAGAAAGTGGAAAGCTAATGTCTTGAAGGATTAAGGATAAAGAGTGCAGCCCTCATTTAATAAATATGAAACAATGCAAAGGGTAAAGGACTTTAAGGTAAAGAACCTGATTTCAAAGTCTGATTCCTACCAGCCAGGTGTGAGATCGTGGATTAAAAGTCTGTAATTTGGGAATTTCAGTTTTCTTATCTTATAAATGGAGACATAATTGGTCATCATTCCGTATAATTAGCTTATGATTTAAAAATTGAAAACATAAGATAAATGCTATTAAAATCAATAAATACCCAGAAAAATAGCATTCTGTTTTTATAATTTTATAAAAAGCAGTCTGTTTTTATAATTTTAATAAAAATATTTTTTTCCTTAATAAAAGTAGAACGTATACTGGGAGAAAATTTTCCAACTTTTTATAGTTATAGTCCCTCCACTTTCTTTAGAAAGTTATGTGACACAGGCTGATAATATTTGCCATTATTCTATATCCTTTTAGATGAATGCATCTCTGGTTTTAGCTAGGCTTATGGCTACTTAAAAATAGCAACTGCTTTTCCTCCTCTCCTTTTCAGCTCTATGTAGCCATATGACTAAATACTGGCCAACAGAATGTGAGGAAAGGTGATAAGTACAATTTCTGGGATTATATCCCTAAAGATGTAGTCTTTAAACTTTAGCCTGTATCAGCATCACTTAAAGGACTTGTAAAACAGCTGGGCATCATCCCAGAGTTACAGATTCAGTAAGTCTGGAGAGGGGCTTGAAAATTTACATTTCTTGTAAGTTTCTAGTGACACTGATCTGCTCATCATCAGGTTATACTTTCAGAACCTCTCCTTTTTTTTCCCCCCTCTTATCTTAATACTCAGAATATGAATGTGATGGTTGGTATTGATTCTGGAGCCATAAAGTTGAGGGTCCTATCTAGGATCATAGATAAAAAAAGTCAGAAGCCCGCCTACAGGAAACTGCAGAGCTACTCTATCAGCTATGAACTGCCTACCTCCATATTTTTCTGTGAGAGAGAAATAAGCTTCTAAATCGTGCACCTTCTATTAATTGTATTTTCTGTCAAATTCAGCCAAACCTAATTCATAGTAATAAAATATATTGGGTATAATTAGAACATTACTGTCCCAATTTTCATACCCCTAGTTTGTGACAGAACTCTATATTAGTCTTTTACTTGTGTACATCACAGAGTTTTAAATCTAATACCTGATCAAAAACTGAGACTGAGCACCTGATATGAAATTCGTTATTTAGGATTAAGACATTTTTGAGTGGAAGGAATGGATTTTACCTTAATTCCTGTTATTTTGAACTTTGGTCTAGCAGTGTGATTTTGTACACATCTGCTATATGGAGGAAATATATTTGTAAAATGTGTGTTTGTATGTGTATATTTAACCTAAGGACATATAAATACATCCTATACTTGAGTATTGAGTTTTTATAGCAAAGCCACATTTAGAGTAGTTTAAAAGCTTGTTATGGTAGACATACATTTAAAATCTATGAGCATTTCATAACAGTACATAAACATGTTCAAGGATAAGGATTGATAATGAGATTTACTGACTTCATAAGTGTTGAGAGTGCTTGGCCTTCATCCTTATGTCTTACAATTTTTCTGAACCCACTGAATATAACTCAAAGGAGAATATAACTTGCCATGGTTTATGCTGACCAAGGCATTTACATTCTCAGTGAGACATGTAAGAAGTCAATATATTCAGGTATTTTTATTGAAAGCTAAAGTCATTGGTAAACTCTGGCCTTTTTTTAAATACAATTTTTGCATTTTTTAAGGTTTGAATAATCAGAAATGGTTTTAATGATAAAAGAATTGGAAATTGAAAACTGAAAGTTAGGACTTAATTCTGTATAAAGGATATAGAATAAACTTTGGCTGTTGTATTCAAATTTAGGTCTGTATTGAAAAAACACACAAAGCATATGCATCACTTATCATCTGTTAAATAACTTTTAAAATTATAAGTAGCTCAAGGTTAAATTCCCCCATCTCCAAGTATTTCCCTTTATTATAGTTCCCTGAGAATATGTAAATTAATAAATAATTATTTAATTGAAATTCAAATTTGGTAGAAAAAAATCCAAATTTCAAACATTTCAGTAATGTTTTTCATTAAAGCAGTTATATTTTTTATATTATGAGAACAGAGAAAATACAGTTTAAGAAGCTACAAGAATTTTTTTTAATGTCAGTGTTGAATATTTAAAGTTTCAAACATGTCCCATAAAGAATATTAGGTGATTTACAAAAGATAAATAAGTAATAAAAGAAAATAAAAATATATAAAGGAAACATGTAAAGAAAAGTATAAGCTTTTTATGGACCTAACAGAAGCAGAAGATATTAAGAAGAGATGGTAAGAATACACAGAACTGTACAAAAAAGATCTTCATGACCCAGATGATCATGATGGTGTGATCACTGACCTAGAGCCAGACATCCTGGAATGTGAAGTCAAATGGGCCTTAGAAAGCATCACTATGAACAAAGCTAGTGGAGGTGATGGAATTCCAGTTGAGCTATTCCAAATCCTGAAAGATGATGCTGTGAAAGTGCTGCACTCAATATGCCAGCAAATTTGGAAAACTCAGCAGTGGCCACAGGACTGGAAAAAGTCAGTTTTCTTTCCAATCCCAAAGAAAGGCAATGCCAAAGAATGCTCAAACTACCGCACAATTGCACTCATCTCACACGCTAGTAAAGTAATGCTCAAAATTCTCCAAGCCAGGCTTCAGCAATATGTGAACCGTGAACTTCCTGATGTTCAAGCTGCTTTTAGAAAAGGCAGAGGAACCAGAGATCAAATTGCCAACATCCGCTGGATCATGAAAAAAGCAAGAGAGTTCCAGAAAAACATCTATTTCTGATTTATTGACTATGCCAAAGCCTTTGACTGTATGGATCACAATAATCTGTGGAAAATTCTGAAAGAGATGGGAATACCAGACCACCTGATCTGCCTCTTGAGAAATTTGTATGCAGGTCAGGAAGCAACAGTTAGAACTGGACATGGAACAACAGACTGGTTCCAAATAGGAAAAGGAGTTCGTCAAGGCTGTATATTGTCACCCTGTTTATTTAACTTATATGCAGAGTACATCATGAGAAACGCGGGACTGGAAGAAACACAAGTTGGAATCAAGATTGCCAGGAGAAATATCAATAACCTCAGATATGCAGATGACACCACCCTTATGGCAGAAAGTGAAGAGGAACTCAAAAGCCTCTTGATGAAAGTGAAAGTGGAGACTGAAAAAGTTGGCTTAAAGCTCAACATTCAGAAAACTAAGATCATGGCATCTGGTCCCATCACTTCACGGGAAATAGATGGGGAAACAGTGGAAACAGTGTCAGACTTTATTTTTTTGGGCTCCAAAATCACTGCAGAAGGTGACTGCAGCCATGAAATTAACCGACGCTTACTCCTTGGAAGGAAAGTTATGACCAACCTAGATAGCATATTCAAAAGCAGAGACATTACTTTGCCAACAAAGATTTGTCTAGTCAAGGCTATGGTTTTTCCTGTGGTCATGTATGGATGTGAGAGTTGGACTGTGAAGAAGGCTGAACGCCGAAGAATTGATGCTTTTGAACTGTGGTGTTGGAGAAGACTCTTGAGAGTCCCTTGGACTGCAAGGAGATCCAACCAGTCCATTCTGAAGGAGATCAGCCCTGGGATTTCTTTGGAAGGAATGATGCTAAAGCTGAAACTCCAGTACTTTGGGCACCTCATGCGAAGAGTTGACTCATTGTAAAAGACTCTGATGCTGGGAGGGATTGGGGGGCAAGAGGAGAAGGGGACGACAGAGGATGAGATGGCTGGATGGCATCACTGATCGATGGACATGAGTCTGAGTGAACTCCAGGAGTTGGTGATGGACAGGGAGTCCTGGCGTGCTGCAATTCATGGAGTCGCAAAGAGTCGGACACGACTGACCGACTGATCTGATCTAATCTGATCTGATAAAAAAGCAATAAAAGAAAATAAAAATATATAAAGGAAACATGTAAAGAAAAGTACAAACTTTTTAAGGACTGGTATAAAGTGTTTTTAAATGACTGAACCATCAACATTAACATCATTGCTATATTTTGTTTCCTAGCAGTCAAAGCTAACAAAGTAATAAACAGCTACATAATTATTATTACTTCTTTACTGAAAGAAGGAGATGTACCAGCTTTTAAATAAATAACAAAAACTTTTGAATTATAAGCATTTGAATTTGAAAAACAGAAAAAATATATTGTGGATGTTAAAATATCATTGTAACTGAATGACCATCTCAATTAGGATAAAGTCACATTGGTCCCTTTTTTATAGTCCCTTTTAATGTTTTACTTTATGTAGCTGTTATTTAATTAAAATTTGTATGTTCACTGCCAGATTAGAACATCTTGAGTACCTAAATATGTCCCGTGTTTTGTGTCACAAATGTCATATATCTAACTTTGTGTATAATAGCTAAAATAAATATCTTTTAGTAGTTAGTGAGTTAGAAATACTGCCCACACAGCAGATAAATCAGAAGAATGCATAGAGCTAATATATCTAAAAAAAAATTCAAAGTAGGCACTGGATATTAAATATTTGTGAGTGTGAATAATGATGTAGATGTGAATAATATCATTAAAAATGTCACATTTCCTGTTTTGTCAATATAAATTTTACAAAACAGTGTAGAATAAATCTTAAATTTAGGAATTTTAATTTAGATAACTCAAGCTATGAAATTAGGGGAGAATAATAATGAGACTCATATGTATTATTTACAATATACTCAGCAATTTTCTGCTGATAAAGAATCCGCCTCCAATGAAGGAGACCCCAGTTCGATTCCTGGATCAGGAAGATCCCCTAGAGAAGGGATAGGCTACCCACTCCCATATTCTTGGGCTTTCCTGGTGGCTCAAATGGTAAAGAATCCGCCTGCAATGCAGGAGACCTGAGTTCAATACCTGGGTTGGGAAGATCCCCTGGAGGAGGGCATGACAACCCACTCCAGTATTCTTGCCTGGAGTATCCCATGGACAAAGGAGCCTGGCAGGCTACACAGTCCATGGAGTTGCAAAGAATCAAACATGACTGAGCGTCTAAACACAGCACAACAATTTTCTAAGTTCTTCACATTTAGAAACTGACATACTTCTCACACCTTTTAAGGTGGCATCATTCCTGTGCTCATTTCGGAGTTACGGACACTGAAGAAAAACCAGATGAAGGTCACACAGCTACCAAGTGGTTGATGGAAAGATTGAATCAAATCTAATTCCTGGGTATATGCTTTAATCAGGCCTTATTCCATACCTCTCAAACATCTGAAAGATTCACTTTATTTTTTGTATTCGATATTTCAAGTCATTTGGAGTTTATTCAATTTCTAAGACTGCTGAGAGTAACAAACTTAGATCATTGACTTAACTTTTGATTTGTAGAGTTACTTTAATTTTCTTGCTTTTTTGTATTACCTTTCTTGAGCTTAGAGCTAGGTAGGAATCACAATTTATGGGCCAAAAAAAAAAAAAGACAATTCCAGGCAAGGTATGGCAAGATAAAATGTAGGGGTCTGAGTGTAGATTTTTTAAATAATTTTATTTATTTATTTTTATTTTTGATTGCACTGGGTCTTCATTACTGTGTCGACATTTCTCTAGTGGCGAGTGGGAGCTACTCTGTAGCTGCAGCGCATGGACTTTTTATTTCAGTGGCATCTTTTGTTGCAGAGTTCTGGGGCTTGGGGGCTTCAGCACTTGCAGCCCATGGATTCAGTAATTGTGGCTCCTGGACTCGAGAGCACAGGCTCAATAGATAATGGCACATTGGCTTAGTTGCTCTGCAGCATAGGGGGAATCTTCCTTAACCAGGAATTGAACCCATGTCTCCTGCATTGGCTGGTGGATTCTGTACCACTGAGCCACCAGGGAAGCCCCCTAAGTAAATTTTAAATATGAATCAGTTGATGTCATGTGATTATGGTCTGTTAATGATGCTAAAGCTGAAACTCCAGTACTTTGGCCACCTCATGCAAAGAGTTGACTCATTGGAAAAGACTCTGATGCTGGGAGGGATTGGGGGCAAGAGGAGAAGGGGACGACAGAGGATGAGATGGCTGGATGGCATCACTGACTCAATGGACATGAGTCTCGGTGAACTCTGGGAGTTGGTGATGGACAGGGAGGCCTTGCGTGCTGCGATTCATGGGGTCACAAAGAGTCGGACACGACTGAGCGACTGATCTGATCTGATCTGATCTGATGTGAAATATCTGCTTAAATTGTGATGAAAAAATAAATGGGCCTCTAACACTGTTTCTAGGATACTTATAAAGAAATCACTAAAGTGGAAAAGATAATACTTTTGTTATGAATCTGCAAAGAAAGAGGGTATCTGGAACACCTTGGGGGCTACATCAAAGTTTATAATTGTACAATCTACCATATCTATCAGGAAAACAGAGATATAATTGTTATGCTATTCTGTCCACCATTGATGAATGTGTTTGCTACTGTTTGATGCTTGCTAACAAATTGGGGTCTTCTGCTGTCAACATTACTATAAGAGAGCAGTTCTAATATGTTCTCATTAGCATAATGCTAAAATCAACATTAAGAAGACATTTTCTATGAGAATTTATGAGATTCTGTGCAATTAAGCATGTAACAATATGGACAGAAATTTTTCAGGGGCTGTATAAGAGTAAAAATTAAAAGTAAAATATTTGTAGAAGTAATCTGTGACCTGAGACTTTAGACTGTTGATTGCTGGCTTGTTGATGTGTTAATGTAAAGTAATTATTCCAGTGAATTGAAGCTGAAAGTCAACATGTATATTCATTAATTTAGTGTAAGCTTTATTGTTAATCACAGTTGAGGTGTCTGTTTTCAGCAAACTGATCCAAACTTTCCCATTATGCTTTGCCAACCATAAAATTTAAACATTCTTTCTTGTCAACTTTCTAATTTCTAACTAGGAAATGCTTTCTTGATCATTTAAAATTAGAAGCACTCGTTTGTCTTTAAAATTAAGAATAGATTTTTGTCAGAAATCTGTTTAATATTGTATATAATTTGTGTTTTGGTATCACAAATATATTCCCAATGCTTTTTTTCTGTCAGCATGTTCATTTGTTAAAGCATTCCATATTTCTTACTAATTAGGTAGTGTATTCTGGCATATACAGTAGTATGTGTTCATCAGTTCCCCCTCTTAATAACTCTGTCATCTGGATAAAATTTACTAGCATTCTTTGTGGCTGGATAGGGTCGTGTGTCTTACTTCTGGCTACTAACAATGTAGGTTAAAGTGATACATGTCTCTTCCACAAATTAAATGACCTTCCATGTCTGCCAAGCCCTCTCCCATCTTTCTTCTCATACTCTACTGATGAAACTCCAGTGGAAAACTGCAATGCCTCTAGGCATTTTATGCATGGAGAAGCATAAAATGAAAATATCATAGATTCTAGAATGACCAGATACGGAGGTAAGTCCCTCGTTGTCTACATTCAACTATGAAGTAGGTGATAATAAAATGAGTAGGTTATTAAACCTGTATTAAGCAAATGGAATTTGGGTTTTTATTGCAGCTATTGGTCTAGTATTTCTGAGATTAGTAATATACTGGAAGTTGGAGAAAATTAAGAACAATAGCATCTCCCCACAGTGTATATGCATATATTTTTAGGTGGCAAGTTAAAATTCACTATAGGAAGGCATAGTTTATGGTGACACTATCATGTTGGTCAAAGCAACTGTACTATGATACAGTAAGAACTGGCAAAACTAAAGGCTACTAAACAGAAACTGTTTTACACTTCAAAATTGAATATGTATCTCATTATAATAAAATTAAAAATGCAAACAGTCATCTAGTGATCAAATCATATGATAGATAATGTATATACATATATATAAGCAATGGGCTTTGCTGATAGCTCAGTTGGTAAAGAATCCACCTGCAATGCGGGAGACCCTAGTTCGATTCCTGGGTTGGGAAGACACTCTGGAGAAGGGATAGGCTACCCTCTCCAGTTTTCTTAGGCTTCCCTTGTGTCTCAGCTGGTAAAGAATCCACCTGCAATGAGGGAGACCTAGGTTTGATCCCTGTGTTGGGACGATCCCCTGGAGAAGGGAAAGGCTACCCACTCCAGTATTCTGGCCTGGAGAATTTCATGACCTGTATAGTTCATGGGATTGCAAAAAGTCAGACATGACTGAGCAACTTTCTTATAATCAGTAGCACAGAGGAGGTTAACATTTGCTAAGCAATTCTGATGAACACAAGTAATAGAAAAGATACCAGATTTTTATGGGATATAATATATTTCTCTCTGATTATCTCCCCAAAATAACAAAGATAATAATGATTACTTATTCTTTAAATGCTTTCTAGGTACCAGGGTACTCTGGAACCCTATTATACACATGTCCTATTTAATGAACACAACTGATGTAGTGATGGTAGACAAAGTCAGAGAGGCTACTTGACTTGCTTAGATTAGATAGCTCTTGTGTGATAAGGCTGAGACTTGCTCCCAGGCCCCATTTGTTCTAGATATAGCACATTGTTCATTGTACTATGAGAGACAATGGCTTGGAAGAAGGAACCAAGGAAGTTGAGTTAAATAACCTAAGGCACATATTCCAAATATTTTCAAGGAATTGTGAGTTTTTATTCTTAACATTCTCAAAGTGATATGCCAAGTATCACTTATTATTTTCTGCTTTTTTATTTGAATTAAAATATCTATATATTTTAGATGTTATTATTTGTTATTTTCTCTCCTTATTCTATATTTTTGTCACATTCAAAGTATAACTGCAACTTTGAAAAATGATTCTTCTAGGAAAAATACCCAGGTAACTGAACATTTACCAGTCTCTCAGCCCATTAGTTTTGCTAAAACATTACATAATTTTCTATTCAAAACTTTGCAAATGCATATGAATTTACTATATGAAAAGGGCAGCATTTCATAAGGTAAGGAGAAAGTAAATTTCTCAGTGAATGGTTAGACACTACTAGATAACCAAACCCCGAAACATAAATTTATATTTGCATATCACTCCTTACATTAGAAAACATTTGAGACTGAGTACATAGCAAAATAAAAATAAATGAATAAAAATTAAATCACAAAATAAAAGTTATAAATGATAAACTGTTTCTCAGAAATCCCAGATTGTGGAAAGCTTTCTGACATTGATATAATAACCAGAAGCTATAAAATAAAAGATGATTGGATGACATGCAAACTTTTAAAAACTCTTTAAGTCTAAAACCACTATAAGCAAAAGCAAACAAAAAACTGGGAAAATATCTGAATCTACTTTCAAAAACAGAAAACCAATTTCCCAAATACACTTTCTGTAAATCAATAAGGAAAGTGTTGGAAACCCAATAGATAAATAGGCAGAAAATATGAACAGATAACTCAGGGAATTAAAAGCAATCAACTATTGCAGACAGCAAAATTTTTCACAATCAGGTAAATATATGCATAAAACACATATTAAAATATAATTTTAATTGTTTGTTAGAAAACACAGGTTGGTAGCATGGTGTGGTTACAAGGATGCAAAGAAACATAACATCCCACATCGTGAAGGGGGCAAAAGGAGTATAACTTCAATTAGGGCCATTTGGCAATATATTCTGAATTAAGAAGTATGTTCTTTAATATAAAGCAGTTCCACTCCCTGGGAATTATTCCTTATATTGACTCATACAAATATGAACTAATACATGTACAAGGTCATTAATTAAAGTGTTGTTTATAATGTCAAATTTTGCAAAATAAGACTATATCTTCATCATTTGGAATTAGTGTATCCGTACAATAAATAAACATAAATATAAAAAACAAGAAAGATTACGTGCCCTAATTTGTAGCAATCTCTAATAATAATATATATTAGTTACAGACATTTAAGAAGCACAATACAATATAGACTTCAAAAATCTGTTGAAAATGAGTTAAAAGAATTCCATGTAATATATTTTTATAACCAAATGGAATAGTCATAAGAATTGGTTGGCCCATGGAAGAAGATTTGGGTGACAAGCAAGCATGAATGAAAAGGAACTTTTTCACTAAGATTCTTTCATTCCTTTTGAATTTTAAATCATGAATTTATTTCTATTTCAAAAAATAAATGAAGAAACAAGTTGGTAGTTTGTCAAAATAGGATGACCAAGTGATCTACCAGTTACCCTCCTCGGCATCTACCCCAAGGTAAATTAAAACATATATTCACACACAATTTTTATATAGATGTTTATAGCAACATTATCCTAATAGTCAAAGAAAGGAAACAACTGAAATGCACATCAGCTGATGAATGGATAACATGATGTGGTATGTCTAAATTATGGCCTATTATTCACTAAAAAAGGAATGAAGAACTGATCTGTGGAAAAACATGAGTAATCTCAAAATTAATATGTTTAGTGAAAGAAGTCCATTATAAAAGATCATTTATAGTATGATCCCATTTATACTAAATGTCCAGAATAGTCAAATCTCTATACATAGAAAGTAGACTAGTGGTTATTGAAGGCTGGAGGGAGAGGGGAATAAGGAGTGATTGTTAATGGATATGAATTTTCTTTTTGGATGATGATGTTCTAGCATTGGGTTGTGGTGATTTTTCAATAATGTTGAAATTATGCTAAAAACTATTAAATATGGAATTACACAATTTTGGGTGTTAATTGGCTGTATAAATTATATCTAAATAAAGCTGATAAAAATAAATAAATTTATAACTTCCAGATTGTTTATAGGATAAAGTCATTTATTCTTCAAACAGTATTTTAGGACTTCTAAGCACTGTGTTGAAAGTGAAAGAGGAGAGTGAAAAAGTTGGCTTAAAGCTCAACATTCAGAAAACTAAGATCATGGCATCCGATCGCATAACTTTACGGCAAATAAATGGAGAAACAGTGGAAACTGTGACTGAGTTTATTTTTCTGGGATCCAAAATCACTGCAGATGGTGATTGCAGCCATGAAATTAAAAGATGCTTGCTCCTTGGAAGGAAAGTTATGACCAACCTAGACAGCATATCAAAAAGCAGAGACATCACTTTGTCAACAAAGGTCCGTCTAGTCAAGCCTATGGTTTTTCCAGTGGTCATGTATGGATGTGAGAGTTGGATTGTGAAGAAAGCTGAGCACTGAAGAATTGATGCTTTTGAACTGTGGTGTTGGAGAAGACTCTGGAGAGTCACTTGGACTGCAAGGAGATCCAACCAGTCCATCCTAAAGGAGATCAGTCCTGGGTGTTCATTGGAAGGACTGATGTTGAAGCTGAAACTCCAATACTTTGGTGACCTCATGCGAAGAGCTGACTCATTTGAAAAGACCCTGATGCTGGGAAAGATTGAGGGCAGGAGGAGAAGGGGCTGACAGAGGATGAGATGATTGGATGGCATCACTGACTCAATGGACATGGGTTTGGGTGGACTCTGGGAGCTGGTGATGGACAGGGAGGCCTGGCGTGCTGCGGTCCATGGGGTCGCAAAGAGTGGGATACGACTGAGCGACTGAATTGAACTGAACTGAAGCACTGTGTTAATCACTTAGAATACAGAATAACTGAGACATAGTATCTGTCCTGTATGGGATAGTTGCTGAAATAGGGAGAAAAATATAAAGCTACATAAAAGTTCTATAACAAAGGAACATACACAATATTTGAAAGCAGAGAGTTAGTAAAGCTTCCTGGGGAAGCTGGGGAAGGCTTCATAATAGGAGGTAACATTTTAACTTTCCTTAAAGTATTAGAAGAATTTTTCCAGGTATTGAGCAACAGTGTGTGAATTCAAGGTAAGGTCATTAAAAAAAAGAATAGTTTTGTGGGATTGCCTCCCTCACACAGGAGACTGGGAAGAGGGGATTATGGATAAGGCCACAGTGGTCAATGAAAGCCAGATTGCAAAGGGGCTTGTGTACTTTGCTGAGAAATTAAAATTTCAATTTGTGTGAAATAGGGAATCATGGGTATTTTTAATAAGAATTAAATGTTTGCTTTAGAAATCTTTTTGTAGCGGTATGATTAATAGATTGGAAAATGGTGAGGTTAAAGGAATGGAGACCATAGAGGAAGATACTGCATTATGCCCTGAGGAGAAAGGATGAGGATCTGATCATGAGAATGCAAAGGAGGTGCACGGTTAGATTTGGACATTTCAGTGGAAGAAGACTTGAGAACTCACCAAAGGTGTGTCTAGGGAAAGGGAAGAGTATTTCAGTTTGACTAGGTAAAGAAAGGCTGGTTTACCAAAGAAAATAGGCATAGAAAATTTAGTATCCTTGTGTCTTCAAATCTACCAAATGCCTTGCTCATCCTAGGTACTCAGAGGTTGAATGAATGGATGGTTAGATTAGTCTCGTATCATACTACTTTTCAGGCTTAAATAACATTTTTTATTGACATAGATTTTATACCGGGGGATAAATCTGCCTGAAGATCTAAGAAGTAAATAGTAATGAGAATAATTGCTTGCTCAGTTTCACCTGGTCTTCTCAAACTATTTTTTAAGCCAGAGTCTCTGCTTCCATTCCTGTTTCCTTCTATCAGTTCATCTTAGACGACACTGTCTGTTTATATGTTGATTATGTATCACTTTCCTCATTGGACTCCTTTATTCAAGAAAGACTCAATGTTGTTTTCCTGTTGCCTACTTTATAAAATCTATAGTTCTCCACTTTTACTAAAAAACCTTTCATAGGCTGAGCCTAGTTTATTTCTCCAGCTCCTGGGGGGATAATTCTTTATAACTGGCTGAACCTCATGTCTTGTCTCTATATAAATTGTTGTAACTCCTGTTTGTATGTTTTTAATCATGCGGTTTCTGTTCTGGAATGTGCATTTCCATTCTTATTCAGTCCCTTTATGCCATTGTGTTCTATGAGGACTTCTTTGATTCTGACATATTAGGAAGGCTGAATCTGTAAAAAGTAAATAAAATAATATACTGATTATTTATCATTTACTTTGGCAACCTCATGTGAAGAGTTGACTCATTGGACAAGACTCTGATGCTGGGAGGAGTTGGGAGCAGGAGGAGAAGGGGACAACAGAGGATGAGATGGCTGGATGGCTTCACTGACTTGATGGACGTGAGTCTGAGTGAACTCCGGGAGTTGGTGATGTACAGGGAAGCCTGGCGTGCTGCGATTCATGGGGTTGCAAAGAGTCAGACACGACTGAGTGACTGAACTGAACTGAACTGAACTGAAGTATTATCTTTTGGTATTCCTCTTTGCTTTTCTCTATTTCCTCAAATAGATTGCAAGTCTTTCAGCCTAAGGAATCTCATTTTAGTTGCTTAGCAAGCCATTCCTTTTAAAGTAAATTATGTGTTGTATATTTTAAGCCTTTTTATGTTAAAGCTTATATTCTAGGGTTTTCAAATAAAACTACATGATGCTTTTCTAAGTGCCAGAACTATTATTGTACATAAGAGACCTAAGTTTCCATCACTAAGTTTGGCCTCATTTAAAACATAGCAGGATGCCTTTTCTTGTCTCTGAAGCCTTTATAATTCTAACTGGGACTTCCCATATCATGCAGTGCAAACCTGGGTAAACTGCATGCTGGGTAAAACAGCTGCCATGGTGTTACCCACCACAGGAAGTAGTAGGAAAGAAGTGTTAGTGGAAAGTCAGTAGAGAGCTCAGTAGGAAAAGGAACACATGAAAACAATATGCTGGTTATTATCAAAAGTTAAAACCAACTGAATAGCAAGTGTTCCCATTAAAATTCAATCAATGGATGCCAAAATAGCTTATTCAGCATGAACCATTGATATTTGCAGATTTTATTTGTTCTAACTCTGGTATAGAATTGGACAGGAAATGACACTGAAGGAGTTTCAGGAAATAGTACAAACTTTATCATATTTAGAGACCCTATAAGCCTATTTCTTCAAAATATGACTACATTGGCAAGAAAGAAGGACAATACATAGGAAAAGCGTACAATGAGTGGCTCAAAATACATGTGTAATGATACATTATATGGCCTTATAGACTCATAAGGTTTAAGAGCTAAAGGGAGTATTTTTTTATAAACCTACCCACCCATCCCATATGCTTCTGACAAAAGCCACCACTTCAGAGGCTATAAACAGAAAGTTTTCCATTTTACAAGGTAGTCTGTTTCATTTTCAACTAGTTTTGTTTTGCAATCTGTATTCCCCAAGCTATCCCAAGAATGAATGGATAAGATAAACATTAACAACAGTGGACTTCTGGTCCTGTTCTCACCCTCTTTGGGACCTTGACTATTCCAAGTACTCCTAGTTATTTCTGGAAATTTCCATGGTTAACATGAATATGTTCTGAGAAGTGTTTTTTGTGTCTGCAGTATTACAGTCAACACTTTTCTTCCTTGCTCTGGCTTCCAATGTTGATATTCAAGGCTCTGTTGTTTAATTGTTGTCATGTCTGACCTTTTGCAACCCCATAGACTTCAGTGCCCAGGCTTCCTTGTCCTTCACCACCTCCCAGAATTTGCTCAGTCTCATGTCCATTGAATCAGGGATGCCTTCCAACCGTCTCATCCTCTATTGCCCCCTTCCCATCCTGCCCTCAGTCTTTCCAAGCATCAGGGTCTTTTCCAATGAGTCAGCCCTTCTCATCAGGTGGCCAAAATATTGGAGCTTCAGCTTCAGCATCAGTCCTTCCACTGAATATTCAGGGTCTGCTACTGCTACTGCTAAGTCACTTCAGTTGTGTCCGACTCTGTGCGACCCCATAGATGGCAGCCCACCAGGCTCCCCTGTCCCTGGGTTTCTCCAGGCAAGAACACTGGAATGGGTTGCCATTTCCTTCTCCAATGCATGAAAGTGAAAAGTGAAAGTGAAGTCGCTCAGTCATGTCTGACTCTTAATGACCCCATGGACTGCAGCCTACCAGGCTCCTCCATCCATGGAATTTTCCAGGCAAGAGTACTGGAGTGGGGTGCCATTGCCTTCTCCAATTCAGGGTCTGGCAGATACCAAGTATGGGAGCAATTCCAGTGGCAATTGTAACATACCTGGGAATGAGCATAACACAACCCGAGTGACAGATGACAGGCCATACTCATAACCATTTCTTTGTCCTATTGTACTTGGTGCAGTAGTTATAAAGAAGTAACTATTGATTTGTTGTTAACTTTTCCTATTGAGTATATGATGATTGAAAACATGAACTAGGATTTATTGGATTTAGATCATAAGTATTTACTGAATAAATGAGAAAATCTAAGCTTCTGTTCTCAAGCAAAATTATGCAATATTCAGTTTACTTTGGATGAATGTTTTTATTCCCTTCGTGATAAACCTGCTTGGTCACACATACAAATGGACCTTTTACAGTCTAGCTCTTCATAGACATGCATGGCTAAAATTTAGGGTGAAGGTTATTTTGGCTTCAGGTAGAACCTGGGATAGATAAATAAGTTTTGGTTTCCCATGGACCTGGTTTTCCACAGTGGAGCTTAACAGAATAAAACTTCTAATCTTGCAGGGAACAGAGAGCAGTGTTATGGCTTCAAATATATATAGTTTCATGAACATTTTCAAGTTAAATTTTAAAGTGACTTGGAAAAATTGCTGTTAACTTCTTACAGTGAAAAGTGACGATGTTAGCATCTGTTACTTTTTCAACTTTTATAAAGTACAGACTATTTGTGTGTGTGTTCAGAAACTAGGAGCACAGTTGTGAAAAGTGGAGACCTTGGAGATAGGGATGTGAAGAAGATATGTAACATCATTTACTCATTAGCTGCAGAATATTTATTGAGCAAGGACAAGGCATAGTGACAAATGCTGACAGCAGTAAACTGATGGATAAATGCTCTTGACCTTAGGAAATTTATGTGAGCTAGTGGGTGGCAGACAAAATATTTTAATTATTCAAATCATAAATGATAATCATGATAACTACATAAGTAATCATATTCTTACAGTTTCAACCAAAGTAATCATTGCCACTGTAAGGGCTGGAGGGTAGGAGGCATCAGGTCAAGAAACATATTTTAGATCAACAGAAAATGAAATTCTAGGGGATATTCAGGAATATTGAAGTATTCATTATTATATTTCTTACTTTTAGAGAAATGGAAGTTTAAACTAACATTTTATTTTAATCTTTAATTATATGGAATACTTTAAATATTCACTGCATTTTAAGTTAACACTATCCAATGAAAAAGTTGAAATTATCTTCATGCACAGGGATTCAGTTCAGTTCAGTTCAGTCGCTCAGTTGGGTCCGACTCTTTGCAACCCCATGAATCGCCGCACACCAGGCCTCCCTGTCCATCACCGACTCCTGGAGATCACTCACACTCATGTCCATAGAGTCGGTGATGCCATCCAACCATCTCATCCTCTGTCATCCCCTTATCCTCCTGTCCCCAATCCCTCCCAGCATCAGAGTCTTTTCCAATGAGTCAGCTCTTTGCATGAGGTGGCCAAAGTACTGGAGTTTCAGCTTTAGCATCATTCCTTCCAAAGAAATCTCAGGACTGATCTCCTTTAGAATGGACTGGTTGGATCTCCTTGCAGTCCAAGGGACTCTCAAGAGTCTTCTCCAACACGACAGTTCAAAAGCATCAATTCTTCGGCACTCAGCTTTCTTCACAGTGCAACTCTCACAGCCATACATGACCACTGGAAAAACCATAGCCTTGACTAGATGGACATTTGTTGACAAAGTAATGTCTCTGCTTTTGAATATGCTATCTAGGTTGGTCATAACTTTCCTTCCAAGGAGTAAGCATCTTTTAATTTCATGGCTGTAATCACCATCTGCAGTGATTTTTGGAGCCCAGAAAAATAAAGTCTGACACTGTTTCTACTGTTTCCCCATCTATTTCCCATGAAGTGATGGGACCAGATGCCATGATTTTCATTTTCTGAATGTTGAGCTTTAAGCCAGCTTTTTCACTCTCCTCTTTCACTTTCATCAAGAGGCTTTTTAGTTCCTCTTCACTTTCTGCCATAAGGGTGGTGTCATCTGCATATCTGAGGTTATTGATATTTCTCCAGGCAATCTTGATTCCAGCTTTTGCTTCTTCCAGTTCAGAGTTTCTCATGATGTACTGTACATATAAATTAAATAAGCAGGGTGACAATATACAGCCTTGATGTACTCCTTTTCCTATTTGGAACCAGTCTATTGTTCCATGTCCAGTTCTAACTGTTCCTTCCTGACTAGCATATAGGTTTCTCAAGAGGCAGGTCAGGTGGTCTGGTATTCCCATCTCTTAAGTCTGAATTTGTCAATAAGGAGTTCATGCTCTGAGCCACAGTCAGCTCCTGTTCTTGTTTTTTCTGACTGTATAGAGATTCTCCATCTTTGGCTGCACAAAGGGATTAAAGTGATTGAAATGTTTGCAAATGAGATTGGGTGATAGTCACAGATTACTTAGACATGGTCATCAGTAGTGCCTTTGTGATAGTAGTAGGCCACTCACACAGCTCTTCTCAGAGAAAATCAGGTTAACTTCCCACAGTTACACAGGTAAATGGCAGTCAGAAGTCAAACTGAACCCCTTTTGATTGTTATCTGATTCACTTTATTTTCAAAAAGTATTTTACTTGTTGAAGACATCGTTTCATATTTCATTTATTGTAATTGTTGTTGATTTAGGCACCTGGAAATGTTAGGTCACCAATGTAAGCGCTTCATTTTATAGAGGAGGAAACTGAAATTCAAAGAGATACTATGACTTGCTCAGAATCTTACTAAGTTTAGACTATAGTTGTCTTAAGTTTCAGGAAGCATTGCAAAGTATGTGATTATTATGTATATTTATATTTAACAATAATTTGAATGCTACTGAGAAGATAATATTTTTCCTGTGAAATGGGGTTGCAAAAGAATCAGATATGACTTAGTGGCTAAACAACAGCAATAAATTTTATTATTGGAGATGTTTAGAAAAATGTTTGGGGAGAACTTTATATATAAAGTGATACAACCAGGTGAACTTCTATAGCTCTTAGTGAAAACTTCCCCAAACTGAGGAATTAAAGGCTCTAAGATATACACCTTGAGGTTTTCATCATGAATAGCCTTAGAGGTTATGTTCAGTAGCAACAATAATCCAGTTACAAATGTAGAATTTTATATCAAAAAATTTAATTCTTATTCATGAATTTCTTATTTCCATAAGATATATCATTTGAATTGAGTTTTTAAGATCTATTATTTTGGTGTTCATTTGTTATGAATGCTTTTTTTATATATTGTATTTGACATATACATAGTTAAATACTTGTTTTCAGCTTTTAACATAATAAGCAATATGTGCTACCATAGCTTCAATTTTCCTGCCAAGTAGAGAGTGACAGCTGTGTGGCAATATGTAATGCATATTTTCATCTTTAGATAAATTGGAAGGAAGGAAAAAGCAGCTTCTGGGTGGGCAGGTCACCATCATTTAAATGAATCATTAAAATTATATTTTTCCCTGGAAACAAAAATGTAATTGCTTTTCTGCCTAGATGCACACTGGAAAGCCTTATTTATATTATTGTAGCATATTTTCTCTCAATTTACAACTTTCCCAAGATCCTTTGGATTTTTTTTTCCATTTGTGTTAGTCTTCTTCATTCAAGCAATGTGCACTTATTTCTTAGTAAAACTCCATGATATTTGTGTAAATATATCCCTGAAGGACAGAATTGCTCAGTACATAGCATTGTAAGTGAGACTTTGCTCTTCTACATTCATCTGATTGGCAAGCAAGGGAATTGAAGCTCTAAGTAGACTGCCATGTAAGGAAGGTTCTTATGGTCACCTTGATTGAGGAAAGGTTATAGTACGAGGCTGGGGATTTTAAATGTGCTATATTTTAACTCAGTTTCCAAGTGAAATATGAATTATCATTTATTTATTGCTTATTGCCATTTTGTAATTTTATATTTTATCACAAATTGTAATAAATACATTCCTCATCTCCAAGAAGGCATAAAAATGCCTTAACTATATTTCAAAATCATGTTTCAGTGTTGCTGCCTGAAACTTAAAATCTGTCATTTAAAATCAAGTATTTCATTTTATATTATGTGGTTTTTAAAGATGTGGTATTAATTTGATGATTTGCATGAATAGTAACCAAAGAAGAAATTTTAATCTCTATGTTTTTTTCTACTCTCAATTTGCTTGTGTATAGGTGAGATTAATATTTTGGTATTTTATGTGCTGGAATGTCTTTAATTTTGAAACTTCCAAAGGTTAGCCTGAGATAATAATTTATGTGAAGAGTATCACTTACTTCTAGTAAGTGATACTTACAAATTTAAATTAAAATTAAACACAAAGTTAAATTCTACAGCACAACTATTTATGAATTCTTTGATACTCTGAGTAAATTTAATCCCACTTTGGACTTGAATGATGTCATTTGCAATTAAAAGAGCATTAGATAAATAAGTCTGGTATCTCTGGTGATCTTTTCTAATACAGAATTTAGGCCTATCAGACTAATTACATTGGAACAGAAATCACATTTAGGGACGTTAGAAAGGAGAGGAAGAGCTAAGTGCTATTTCTGCAGAGTTTATTTTGGATTTGAAAATTTTGTTGGTCCAAAGATGGTAATAGTTCCTGTTGTCCCCTAAGTGCATGAAGAAGTCAACTTTTTATGTGGAGCTTGATCAACATACTCTAACGTTCTGGCTGTAAAAATACACCATGGGAGAGCTTCTTCTAGACTCCACAGGTACTTTAACGTACATTAAAAAAATTTTTTTTTGACCAAGCAATATTTCATAGGTGTTTGTTCAGAGGATTCAGACACGGAACTGTGTCTCTTTTCTATGGTCTTCTTAATGCGGATCCCTTTCAGTTTTTTTCCCTCCTCCTGAAGTCTGTACTATAGAATTCATATCAGTAAGTGCTCCCAACTATCATTACCCATAAGTGACAGGACAACCTTGTGTTCTCTTTCACAATTCATTGAGAATCATTGTTTTTCTCTCTACCCAGTCTTGTTAGTGAACCTCAGAATTCAACACCTTCTTTTTTCTAGCTTACTGTTTTTATACTTGTAACATACTTGACTTGCCTTTAGTTACTCACTGCAAAAACAGCTATTAGTTGGAGTCTCCACTCTGTGTCAGGCCTTAATTTTGGCAGCATCTGCTTCACTTGGCTCAGCAACATACTATAAAGATAGTCCAGAATAGATATATTCCTCAGTTATTGTACTCTGAAGATAACCTCTATAACCATTACTTTGATTTTGATATATCTTCTCTTAGGTCAGATTTCCCGTGAAGAGGATCCTGATGCAGTATTTGCATTCAGAAAATTTACTGGAAAACCCTCTAGGGAACTAGGAGAAATGAGGAAAGTGTGACAAGCAGAAAGAGAAGTTGAATTGAGATAAAGTTGCAAAAGAGGCCTCCCCCAACCTCACAGGTTTCTCTGAAGCTAAAATGGCTATTCAGAGATGTCTCTTATGGAGGCAAGGAGATGTCCTGGCCTCTCATCTACAGGTCCTCTGTGTGAGCTCTAGACCCCACTTTGCATGAGCAGATCCCCTTTGGTGGAAGGGGCATTCCCAGGAGGTACTTGGCTGTGTTCTACCAGTAGCCACCACTCAGCAGCTGACATAATGGAGGCCTCAATCCATAGAAGGGGATCTGAGTGGCACACTATAGATCTACAAAAAAAAATATCTTCCTTAGCCTTTTTCTTTTTTGTACCTGGAAGTAATACCTGTTAATGTCTCTCTCACATTCATTCATTCATCCTCATTCCCTCTCTCCCCCTTTTCCCTCTCTGCCTTCTTCAGGTCCTTCTGGTTCTCTCTCCTTCTCTCCCTCTCTCTCTCCATTTCCTTTCCCTCTTTGTGCATCCCTCTGCCCCTCCTAACCCTCAAAGCATTGCATCTGTTTTTATATTGTGATATTAGTTGTATTTTATCCTTTATTTTTTTCTAATGTGTATGAGTTAGATTAATAACCGTGAGGTGTGGGTACTTTAAAGGTATAAGCTGTTCTAGTTGTATTTCTTATTGCCAGGCACACAGAATTAAATCTTTAAAAAAAAAAATCTAGTGAAAAATAATGCCCCATAGTCTTGTTCTTCATAATTCACCTACAAAGAAAAGTAAAACAAAGATAATATTTTTTGCATATCTAGAGTCATGAGAGAGATGATGAGAGATTTAATCACTTTTTATTTCATTTATATGACAAGTCTCAGTGTTTTCTCTCCTAGATACTGCAAAAATATTATTGATCTTGCCTGGGATATCTTGGGACAGGCAGCCTTTTCCTGATCACCATGAGGAGATGATCTGACACAACACTAATACTATCTGTAGTACAATGTCTGCTGCTATTATGCTATTCTCTCAAAATATAAAACTGGGTAAAGCAAAAGCAGTTACCATAGAGTAGTTCCTTGATGGACAAGGTCCCTTCCTCTCTCTACCTCCAATCAGACATTTCATAAACCCAAGCCACATTTAGGGGAGTAGTTACCACATTAATCATGTTTTATAATAATTAAGCTTAGTTGGCATCAAAAGGAATCTGAAAACTTTGATACAGATCTTCAAGTAATATCAAGTGACTATTTTATAAATTGATATGGAGGCAAGTCCTTTTATATAAAGATTTTTTATTTCACCAGGAAATATGACTGAGTTGTATGTTAGGACTACTAATTAATTTCACATGTCCCTTCTCATTGTTTCTCCACAACAAAATCTTAGCCCATATAAGAGCATCTGGTTAGATCTTTATCAGTGCCAATCTATTATTTTACAATTTTAGAATTTTACTTCAATGATTATAGATTTGGTATCATCTCATTTTCAAGTTATCTCTTCTCTCAGTAAATATAAATAAATGATAATTACTAGCCCCCTCTATCTTCCCATTTAAGATATATTGACTATTTTTATAACTCTCTATCTTCATATAATTTATTTCATTGATTAAGAATCACATAGAAAGAGAAAATATGTTTTTTAGCTGTGATTCCACTCATTCATTCAATACCATTTAGGAGCTCCTTTTGTGCACTTAGGTAATTCAAAGATAAATAAATATGTGTTATTTTATCCCCAAATCCTCACAAGCATGGTGAAAGATGTTTATATATAAGCTGATCTCATATAATTGGGTAAATGCTCTCTGGTCCTGTGAACCATGCTGCTGAGAGCACTGAAAGCAGAACTAATTCTTGACAGAAGATTTACTGAAAAGTAGAGTGAATGAACAAGGTAATATTTGAGCTGATCCTTGAAAGATAAGCCTCAATTCTGATCCGCTTAATAGGCCATGTGTTGGATAGTAGAGCATGACAGGACTGAAATTAAAGTCAGTTATTAAAGGGCCATAAAATGCATTTGTCTTGCATTTAATGGATAGTTACTTAAATATTTTTGTTCTGTTTTTGAGAAAAGGAATGATATATCTTTACTTCAGAAAGGAAGTTTTGTATATTTAGAACAAAATATTAGTGAACGCCTAAACAGGAGGCAGTTTAAATAATCCAGGGATGACTTTGCTGAATTATGAATGAAGGCAAAGAAAACGAACAGGTATTTATTGCTAGGCAGATAAAATAAATGTAGGAAAGAAGAGGTGAAGAATGCTTGAGTTTCTATCTTTAATGTGTGAATGATGATAGAGTAATTACTATAATGTACTGGGGAGAAGGAACCTAAGTGGAAGGGAATATTAATTCACTTTAAAAATAGTGTCATTGTCCGTGTGACTTTAGAACAACCATATCTATTTGTTCTATACAAATTTAGGAATTTGTATCTGTAACTCAGCATCATGGTATATGCAGCAGCTGAAATTGGAATGAATGGTGTAATGCTAAGAGCAGCTGGGGAGGTGAGGGAGGGATGAAAAGAAAGAGAATGAGAACAGAGAGAAAAAAGAGTTGAGGATTCATATGGTATTCTTTGTGCACACATGTCCCTTTATATAGTTGCATTCGTTGTATACACTCATTTAACATTATACCATATATGCTTTATCGTTTTGTTATTGAATGAAAGGCCTTTTAGGATGCTGGAGGTATTTTAGAGGTATTGTCCTTGTATTTTATCTAAACATATCAAATAATTGCATATAAAGGCACTTTTGAATAGAATCACCATGTTATGTAATTCCCTTAAAAAAAGAGAATGTGTGCTTGGTTGCTTAGTCATGTCTGACTCTTTGTTACCCCATGGACTGCCCACCAGGCTCCTCTGTCCATGGGGCTTCTCCAAGCAAGAATAGTGGAGTGGATTGCCATGCCCTCCTCCAGAGGATCTTCCCAACCCAGGAATAGAACCAAGGTCTCCTGCATTGCAGGTGGATTCTTTACCAGCTGAGCTAGTCCAGTACCAAATGGTCTTTCAAAAGATGATAAATTATATAAAGTGTTTTTGAGTTTTCCCAAAGACAAATAGATGATGAACCAACACTGGAACTTTCTTCTTGATTGCCTTTCATAACCGAGAGGATATTCTTCTGCAGCAAGTGCATACAGAGAGAAAGGGGGGGAAAAAAAGCTTGGGAAAATTATTTGCATATATCCAATTTCAAAATGCTAGCAACTCTAAATACTTTATTTTATATTAGAGGATCGTGCTTTTTAAAATTAATTTATTTTGTATTGAAGGATAATTTATTTACATAATTTTGCTGTTTTCTGTCAAACCTCAACATGAATCAGCCATAGGTGTGTATATATATATATATATATATATATATATAGGGAGATACATATATATCTCCCCATTCCACCCCTCTAGATTGATACAGAGCCCGTCTTTGAGTTTCCTGAGACATACAGCAAATTCCCGTTGGCTATCTATTTTATATATGTTAATGTAAGTTTCCATGTTACTCTTTACACACATCTTACACTCTCTTCCCTTCTCCCCATGTCCATAAGTCTATTCTCTATGTCTGTTTCTCCACTGTTGCCCTGTAAGTAAATTGTTCAGTACCATTTTTCTAGATTCTGTATATAGGTGTTAGAATATGGTATTTATCTTTCTCTTTCTGACTCACTTCGCTCTGTATAATAGAGGATCATGCTTTTTAAATCAAGGTTTTGGGCTTGGCTATGTTCATTTGTAATCAGCTACACATTGCACATGTAAATCTCACAAGATTTTTATGCTAGAAATTAATGTGGTTACAAGGAGAAACCAGGTGTTAGATGAGTGGTACTGCATAATTACTTTAATCTTAAAAAAGACATGAAAATATTCCTTACCTTTGGTAGTTACTTCACATACCAAGAGATGTGTATTATTTAGTGTTATGTTAATGTCCTTTAGTGTTTGGCACATGGTTCGAACACAGTGAATGTCTGTTTAAAACTTTCCAGTGAAAGGAGTATTACATATTTTAACCTTCATTTTGATCTTTAAATACTGTATCAAATAATGAGGGTGTTAAGAGTACAAATTCATTCATTTGAATAAAATCATTAAATGATTATACTGGATTAAGATTTAATTTGCAGTTACTGATCCAGAGCAGTTTTATATACAAAGGATTATTTCAAAGTGTTCCGGTTCTTTCAAACCTGTTTCAGAGTACCTGACAACTGATTCAGAATGCTGTAAAGCTTCAGTATGCATATTACTGAGGCATGCCCTAGAATATCATTTGTCCTTGTTCCTCATACTTAATCTTTCTGGTTCAGTTCTGGAAGCCTGTCAGTCATAAATATTCTAGAATCAGAGATTCTCTTAGTTGGAAAGTACCTTAAAAATGGCCTGATCTAATCAATTGCCTGATGTGTACAGAACATTTGATAGATGCTCATTCAGCCTGTGCTAAACCTCCTGGAGACTGGTAATTCCCTAACTTTTGAAGCATCTCAGTATAAAGATTTTGTCTGAGATAAATCTTCTCTTGCCTAGGCTTAACACATGCCTTTTCTATTTGGGGGAAGAGGGAGACATAGCTTTCAGTTTCCTTGTTATTTAATCACTAAGTCATGTCCAACTCTTTGTGACCCCATAGACTTGGATTTCCCAGGCAAAAATACTGGATTGGATAGCCATTCCCTTCTCCAGGGAAGCTTCCTGACCCAGGGATCAAACCCAGGTCTCCTGCATTGCAGGAGGATTCTTTACTGCTGAGCCCCCAGGGTATCAGCATGCACTTGTGTAATGTGATGCCTTTATGTTTTAGAAACACACAGCCATGGCTTAAAGTACTTCCTAACTTTAGTACGCATGATCATGGGAAGATTACTTACCTTTCCAACATTATATTTTGTCATCTGTAAAATGTGCTAGCAATGAATATCTCTTAGAGGTTGTTGTGAGAATTAAATTTAAAAAGTGTCTAAGATATTCCAACACAATACCCCAGTAGTTTAATACATTTTCATTTCCTTGTCTGAATTCTTATAGTTACTGGTAGATCAACATTATTATCTCAAGTATTCTAGATACCACTGATTAATACAAAGATTTCATTAGCTTTGTGGAGTCTCATGCTATTTACTCACAAGGAAAATTTTAAGTATTAATAATTTTTGTATAAGGGCTGCTCATCTTCATAAAACCCTTATACATTTTTTTTCTATTTTTCACATTATCAACAATATATTTCATGTTAGAATCTACCCGTGGCTCCAGCTTGTTAAGCGATCTTTTGAAAGTTTATTCAGTTAGCCAGTGTGTTAGCTAGGTTCTCATATTTGTCTTTTGTGAATCTGATTATCGTTCTCTTTTATCAGTGATAAAACACAGACTAGGAAGGGAGCAGACTCAAGCCAGGCTGCTAAGAAGCTATACACTGAACCATTACTCTGCACCTCTCTTTCTTGCCCACACTTCCAATACCTTTTAGCTTACCAGCATCCAATGCATGTTTCTCTAGCATGTTGCCTACAGAGTTATTATGAGGGAAAACTAGCAAATGCGTTACTGAAATACATAGAATGATTATACCTGTTCATTCCTCTGGGCACATGTCATCAGGGTCATTAAATAGTGGGCTCGTGGTAGGTGGCAGTATCTCCAAGAAAGCCAGGAACAGACACCGTAGTAAGCTGAGCCCAGACCAGAGTCTGTATGAGGTATCAAAAGTCAAAGCCGCAAAAACAATGTTCCAACTGCAATATAATTATTAGTGATTTTCAAAATCTAAATACCATATTCCTGGTATGTTAAATTCAACATATCATTTTATACTGGCCCCAAATGATTTTACAGTATAAATGAAAATAAAGATTAGCATCTAAATAATATTTAGTATGTGAAAGATAGAATTAATCTAAATTGGGATGATAAATACTTTTTTTAAATGTTTACTATTGTTGTACAGTCACTAAGTCGTGTCTGACTCTTTGTGATCCCATGGACTGCAGCATGCCAGGCTTCTCTGTCCTTCACTATCTCCCTGAGTTTGTTCAGACTCCTGGCCATTGAGTCAATGATGCCATCCAACATCTCATCCTTCATCTCCCCCTTCTCCTCTTTCCCCATAAGGGTCTTTGCCAATGAGTCAGCTCTTCTCATCAGGTAGTCAAAGTACTGGAGCTTCAGCTTCAATGACAGTCCTTCCAATGAATATTCAGGGTTGATTTCCTTTAGGACTGACTGGTTTGACCTCCTTACTGTCTAATGGACTCTCAAAGTGTCAATTCTAATAAACGAGTATTTATTAGTTTAGAATTTTCAAAATGACAAAAACGGATTTACAAGTACCATGTCCTCTCAAGATCAACTATTGAGAGGAAATGAAGTTAAACTGAAGTTCATATTCTTTTCAATATATTGTGATAAACTACTTCAAATGAAAGACATTACCCATTTCCTTCCTACTACTTTAAAGAGTGAGGCCAGATGATATGCTTAAACCTCAAAATACTCTTAAGGAAGTAGTTTCCAATTATTTTGAGATCCTAACTCCTTAGAGAATCTGATTTAAAAAAAAAAAAAAAAAACTGTTCCTTTTTCTAAGAATTCACAAATGCACTTTTAAGAGCTGGATTTAAGTAGTGACCTGCTGAGCAGTTATCCAAGGTGCTAATCCGAGAATAGCACTAAAATGCCACTAGGAACATGTTGGGATAAAGAAGATTGATTTACAAAATTCTTCTTAAGGATAATGCTGTATGTAGCTTCAGGGATTATTTTCATAAGTCTCTTGGGGAAGAAGAGATGAACTTAAAGATCTGGGCTGCCTCTAGCCCACATGGCATCTCAATGCACATTTCTGCCTCTAGCTGGATCCATTTGGACATGTTTTACAGCTTCAGGAATTTAAATGCAAACTGATTGTCCACCCTCACTTGTCCTCTAGGCTGGATGGCCTTGTGACAATATTATAGAGACTTTGCTCAAAGAAGAAGTTCAAGTAGCAACAGAAGGCTCTATAAATGCCTTCTCAAGAGGTTGGATCCAGTTGATAGCAAGATTCAATTTTTTACTGAAAGGGTTATGCTAGGGTAGGGCTGCAATCCAGGACAGAAGACAAATGGTAACTGTTGTCACAGTCATTTCTTTACTTTTCCTAAGCAGAGTCATCTGTTCCAGCTCTAAAATAATGCTGGACAGATATATTGAGATACTGAAGGGCAAAAAGTCATCAGCCTGTATGCTTTTCAAACTCTCTGGATGCTTAGGTATATTGGTCTATCCTACACATACATTAAATATTTTCTGTACATTTTCAGCAAATTTATAACCACTTGATGCTTATTAATGTTGTTGAATGTTTCTTTGTTAACTGTTTGTTTAATTAGGACATATTTTGGGACAGATAAGTTTTCAAATAGCAAATGGGATAATTATCATATTTTATATTACTGGAAAAGTTATAATCTAGAAATTACTTCTATAAAGTTTACATGAGTCATGGTATCTTATTGAAAAAACAACAACAACCTTGTAGGAACTTTACTTCAGCCCTCTTTCGTTTGAGCTAATCTCAAATGTTTCTCGGTTGTACCAAGGTTTGTCCTTCCTAAAGGAGTCAGCTTGAATTTCATGTGACTCTATATGTAACAATATCATCTCCTTGACACATAGTCATAAAATAATGCCCATAGCCTTCAACTGAATTTACACATTTTTTAAAAATCATATTGTTTTAATGGATTTTAGAATTACCTGCTGTTATACATCATGTTGGTCTGGTAAGCATAGAAACCTATTGATTTTATGTGTTCCAATTTTATACTGAGCGGTTAATGCTTTATGAAACAAAACATATTTCAGTGGAAATAAAACAGTACAAATATCTTTAGTCTGACAAAGTTCTCCCGACATCAGAGAAATTGAGTGATTCATTATTATAACATAGTATATATATATATATAGTATATAACATATCATTGCTGGACACATGGCAGTGATAAAAAGCTGAAAGATTATTGTAACAGACTGTATCATCCAGATAGAGGATATGCAATTTGTCCCCAATAACCTTAAAAACCATTGAGGAGCAGTATTAATTATATGAAATTCTTTATATGTAATCCTATGAAAATGCAAAGTTTATAATAATATCATTATGATTAATATAGAAAATTAAATATATGTATATGATGTAAAATATTGATAAAGGAAGTCCTGCTGTTGATAAAAATTAAAGGATGATAATGTTACTTGCTGTAATATATGAAAAATATGTATAATACTATCTTATTCATATCTCTTTGTATGTAAACTATTTTTCTTTATATATATGTAGATTTGTCCCAGAATATTTTTCTTTTACCTGATTTAGAAATAACTAACTTATTCTGCTTTCAAGTTTAATATCAAAGAATGCTCATGTATGTGATTATTATGTCATTATTTACCCAAGAGCAAAGGAAAATCATAAATTAGGTACAAATTCACAATTTTTTTGATGGTTTAAAAATGTCAAATAATAACACAAGAAGCTGGTACCATTGGTTGTACTAATACTTGGATTGCATTGGAAGCATTCTCTTTAAAACTTCAGTAATGCACTTAAAAATTCAGATGTGCTGCCATAATATATTTCCATGGCTAATAATTCATACATATGATTCTGTGACTTCTCAACTTTTTTCTCCTTGTATAATAATATTCCAAAAACAGGAGTTAAATACACTTTAAGCAGCATTCAATTTTCAGCTAGTAATGCTCAGGCTTCCTGCTGTCAACACCTCTCCTACCCTTAAATTTAACAACACATGAAGTATATGCTAAACCAATAAAATACCCCTTGAAAATTAAAATTAGAAACATTGTCTTTGAAATGTCACTGAAATCCAAATGGGGCTGGGACATTTTTCAGGCATGTGCACAATGGCAAATCATTAGAGAATGCTGTCTTCAAAGAAAATCAGAAGGATAGATTGAGCATGGAGAAGGAAAAGGTCAATAGACATTGTGACTGAGAGAAGAGTATATGAAGTCAGCTTATTCCAGTTTATAGGAAGCTTTGCTAATTTGTGGGACTTCTTGAAGACTGGTTGACTTCAGCTAGTAGTTTTAAATCTTCTTATGGTGATGTATCTAACACAGTGGAACCTGGCAAATAGTCCAAATCAGAGCTTTCCTGTCCCTGAGAGCTGGTGATTAAACATTAGCTGCCTGCACTACCAGAGAAAGTTTTCCTTGTGGCCAAGATGGTAAAGAGACCACCTGTAACGCAAGGGACCTGGGTTCGATCCCTGGGTCAGGAAGATCCTTGGAGAAGGGCATGGCAACGCACTCCAGTATCCTTGCCTGGAGAGTCCTATGGACAGAGGAACCTGGTGGGCTACAGTACATGGGATTGCATAGAGTCAGACATGACTAAACGACTAACACATAAACACTGCCAGAGAAACAGAGAGATCGGAGTGTTAGTTCCCTAGATTACTGCCATGTTCCCAATTCCAGTTCTAAGTCCTGGCTTTATTTCTATGACATGCTTTCAAAGCCTTCTAATAAACCCCACATTTATGTTATGTTACTTAGTTCCCACCAAAAAAAGAAAACAAAAACACACACCTCTTGCCCCAAATAACCTTAACAAGGAGCCTACCGAATAATTAACTAATTGCTAACAGTTCTAATCAATGTAAGCGGAAGATAAGGAAACTGAGGATAACTTATCAGATTCATATGAAATGTCTTATATGTACACATGTTTTAGTCTCTGTGCCTCCTTATTGACCCCATATAATTCAGATTCACTTCCAAAATTGAATGACAACTATGTTGGCACCATGGTGAGACACTTTCATATGTATTTCAGTGTTGCTCTGACCATTACCAACAGAAAATTTAGAGAGGAAGGAGTAAAGAGAATAAATATAATATCTTAATAGATATTTGAATGTTTTACTCAGGATTCTGTGTTTCTTTAATACAAGCTGATTTCTACAGTCAGTCATAAGGCCAAGTTGGATTTTATTAGTAGGAGAATTAGCCTGATTAAAAAAGAAAATAGAATGGTACTAACTGGATTGCCTTAATGGATTTTTCCTAGCCTTGCTTTCAGACTTTCCTCTAATGTCTTTTAAAGTAGGTTAATAATTATCTTGTCAAAAATAAACTTAAAAAGACTAACTCTTGGACATTATTTTGAGAGGAGGTCACCATGCTCCCTTTTACCTGTTCCATCCTACCCCAGCTGAGCAGCTGATAAAGTAAAAAATTCAGTGATAGTATGACAATCCCACTGATCTTGGTGATATATTCAAAATTATGTGCTTACTCCTAGGAGTTACTAAAGCCCAGTAACCACTGCAGGCCCTGCTTCAGTCTGTCTGTATTGACCTCAGAAATTTTAAGGTTAGGTATCAGATGCCAGCAGGGGCATGAACAGCTCCAGATCTATCCTTTGAATTGCTAGAGGTATCTTTACTAAAATACAGTGACTGACCCACTTTTTAAGGCTTTACAAATCTTAGTGGGAGCAACTTGACCCCCACAAGTGCCACAGGACGATTTTTACCTCATTAGAAGAAGTCCAGCTGTATTGCTTAGGGAAATGCAGGATGTCATAAAGGATTCCTGGAAAAGGCCATGCCTTTGGGCTATCAGATTTAAAGAAGAAGAAACCAGTGCCCTGTTTGTTTTGTGTTTATTTAGAAAATACCACCAGAAGATACATTATTTTCCCCTGTGGACTTAAAGTCTAATGATGTTTTAGGGCAAGTGTTAACCTTTAGCTGAGAAAATATTTAACTTGGATATATATTGAAACATGTTTTTATTGATTGCTTTGGCATACTGCATAAAGTATAGACTGTGAAAGGATTCCTATCGAAGCTGACCCAATTCAACAAAACTGTTCTTTTTTCAGTTATACGCACATGAAGTTCAAATGCTCTACTACCATAATGAATGAGTATAAAAATTTTTAGAAAATTTAAGATAACATCTGTTATCACCGTATATATTTTGAGTTAATTTTCCCCATTAATGCAAGAATATGGGCAGATATTCATTGGAAGGCAGGATGGACCTATCTGATGTGTCTTCAGATTTGTGAATAAGAATTTAACTTACCAGATTATTCTTTTAAGATAAATAGAAAAACAACTATATAGCCCTTGTAATTAGATGGCTAACTAAATTAAATGATCAAAGTGAAATATTTTCAGAAAGTCTTACTTAAATATGTAACTGGTTAGGTTTTAATTACTAATGGAATCACAGGCTGCTGATCAAGTAGCCCAGGCGAAACACCACCTCGCCACACACAGCCTCTTTCACTGAATTTCAGACCCACTTATAAATGCTTTCAGATTGTTTTAGAGTATTCATTTCAGTTGTAATAAGGACATAAGTAAAGGCTCTTGATGTACTTCATCTTTGTAGAAGACTGAGAAACTGCTTCAGAGTCACATATCCTACTGTGCTTTGGTTTTGTGAATGGGTTACAAAATGAGACTCATTCAAGATCAAAAGGCAAGCAGGCTTACATCCTATGGCTATGATTATATCGCAAAAGCCTATCTGGGTGCAGGTATTGGATTTCCTACTACTTTAGAAGACATCTTTTTTTAGCCCTCACAGCATTGCTCTTCTCTTAAACTTTTGAAAAGGCACTGCGGTTTCTTTCCTTGACCCAGGCTTGAGATTTATTGATTTAGGCCTGGTGGCCACATTAACAAGACATTACCCCCACCTGATTCTAATGGCCAGGGGACTGTAGTTCTGTGGTCTCTGGATCCATAACACAGCAGCTTGGAGCCCTCCCCAAGAATGCTAACTCCAGGTGTGAGACTTTAGCTGGCATTCCCTGAGTGCAGATGAAAACAATTATTTTCCTGCTTTTCTGAACAGCTGTTTCAGTCTGAAAACAAGCAAAATAAAAATATAAAACGCATCTACAATTGCTTTATTTTTGGCATATAAAACAACTGATGGTACAACTCTACAAAACTACCCCCAAATAATTATGTAAAAGACCAAGCATGAAATAATTTATTACCACATCACTACTAAACAGCTTTCTCCTGCGAATTTAGATATTGTGTAAGGAAAAATTATTCATGACACTTATTAAAGATGATGTCAGACTGTATTTAAGGAGGACTATCATGATAGGTATACTGGCAGTTACTACAGTGGGGATTTACAGTAGGAGAGAGAAACAAGCTCAACTCCAAATGCAACAAAGAAAACAGGGGGATTTATAGCCCAAGATCAGGATGAGCAGTTCAGTGGATGGAAGCTATAAAGAGGAAACATCAGGGAGGTTTCTGGCTAACATGACTTTATAAGGTTCTTGTGAAGGCCAGTCAAGGCAATCAGATGTCACTTGGGGGATGGAGCATTCTGGCTAACATGACTTTTTAGCGTTCTTGTGAAGGTTGGTCAAGGTGATCAGATGTCATTTGGAGGATGGTGGAAGCTAAGGAACATAATCAGCTATTGAAGATGATAGCATGTTGAAGGTAGGGGATCTGGGTTGAACTGGCAATGAAGAGATGGATGACCAAGTAAGAACAAAAGGCAGAGAGCTTCATTGAAAAGAGAGTTCAGAGAAACCTTAGGAGAGTTTGGTGAAGTAGAGAATCTTCATTAATAGGCCACACCAAAGGTGGCAGATTACTTCCCCTTACACTCAAATAACTGCTACTAGGTTCTTAGAAATATTATATCTGTTTTGCCTTTGTAAGCTTTGCCCTGAGTTTGTGTTGTACTCAGGAACAGTGGAGATTCAGAACCCCTCACTCATGTCAAAAAATATTTGTAAGTGATACAGTATAATCAAACTAAATCCATGAAAACTTAAACTAGTTTATACATCCAGTTCTGATGATTTTTTAAATAATAACTATTGATTTATTGAAACATCACTTTGGTAAGAGGATAAAGAAGAGGATGGCCCAAGGGGAGGAAAGACAACAATAGGTTTAGATCTAATTGGAAAGCAAAGAATAAAACAACTAAAACACAGTGATAAGCATGAAATAGTAATGAGGCTAAGTACCATTCTATAATGATCTTAAATGAAAAGGATATTATGAATATATTCTATAAGTTAACCTGCTTCTATGCCACTCTGTTGTTTAATACTTTATAATTGGCTTGTTGGATGTAGACATAGTCTAAACCCCAAACAATGAAAAATGTATAGTTTTATTTAAATATTTTCACATTTTCCTTTCTTCTACTTCCAGAATATTTATTTATTTTTTTTGTGTCCCTGTTGGAATCACCTATGTATACTCATTCAGAAATCACTTCTTCAATGTCTATTTTGTTCAAGGGTACAATGGTAAATTCTGTGTTAGTTATGTGCAGTAAAAATATAATGGAACTTCAAAGTCTGTCTTTGATCCAAATGAATATTATTTGGTGCCTAATAATAATTTATTAGTGAAATTATGTCCCTTATTCTTGGGCGGTTAGTGGTGCTGGTGAAACTGTCAGTTGTTTCCTGAACCAAGCTCTTTTATTTTACCTCTTGGATTATACACATGTCTGCAATATTCTGTGTACCCTTCATACATGTGAGAGTTGGACCATACATACTCTTAATATCTTGAATTTTCTCTTTTCCTTCTTTTGTTCTCTAGTTACCATCTGTCAAACAGATCTACTGTTCTTCTACATATGGATAGTTATATCCGATTTGCTTGCATTGTAAATTGATTTGGCTATAATTCAGATATAATTTTATACAATCCTGTTAACTCTTTTGTTAACACCTGTGCCCTATTTGGGGCTTCCCTGGTGGCTCAGTGGTTAAGAACCCTCTTGCCAATGCAGGAGACACAGGTTCAATTCTTGGGTCAGGAAGGTCCCTTGGAGAAGGAAATGGCAACCCACTTCCAAGTATTCCTGCTTGGGAAATCTGATGGACAGAGGAGCCTACAGTCCATGGAATCTCAAAAGAGTCAGACACGACTCAGCTACTAACCAACAACAATAGTTCCCTATTTGATTATATAGGTATTTCTAATTAACTCAAGTTTTTTGACTCTATCTTGGATGCCATTTTTTGTCACCTTTCTCTACCAGTTAAAATACACCCATTACCTTATACAGACTTTATAATATGATTTATAGAATTTCCATTTAGACACATCCTAATCTATGAGTTTCTTTTTCTATTGATACATCATTTCAATTCGACAAAGTCTTTATCCTCATGTCAGTCAGTATGCATATTAATTCATCTGAAATTAGGGAATATTAAGAAGTAAAGATATTAATAACATTATGACTGTGTAGAGCTTCTAATAAAACTATATCTGTTCTAGACAATGTGTATGTTTCTAGATCTATTAAAAGTATGAAGTATTTCATTTATTCTCCCTGTAATTTGCTGAATTTTGCCCTTCACACTAGAAAGAGAGAACATGTTGCCACAGAAGTTTATTGTTATGATTATTTTCCTATAACCATTCATATGCCACTTAATTTACACAGAGTGATCTTTAATCATTCAGTAGTTAATTCTTCCATCATTTCATGTGGAAAAATCAATAATGCAGTTGATTTATACATGTGAAACCCTGCTACTGCAATAGCAGATTAAAGTTACCATATCAACTCATTTCATACATGATATTTTACATGTTTCAATGCCATTCTCCCAAATCTTCCCACCCCTCGATGCACGATACTGGATGCTTGGGGCTGGTGCACTGGGACGACTCAGAGGGATGGAATGGGGGAGGGAGGAGGGAGGAGGGAGGAGGGTTCAGGATGGGGAACACATGTATACCTGTGGTGGATTCATTTTGATATTTGGCAAAACTAATACAGTTATGTAAAGTTTAAAAATAAAATAAAATTTAAAAAAAAAAAGAAAAAGAAAAAAAAAATAAAGTTACAATATCAGAGGAGACAAAAGATCTAGTATTAAGAAAAGTAGTATTATGTAAATTAATTCCCACCTGTGTGCTTTGCTTAATTTTCAGACATATATAAAGTAAAATTGCAGAAGTCTCTGTTTTATGAATATAACAGTAGTATGTGTGCAGATTTTTCAAGTTTGATTGGAAATAGTAATTTACACGTAGGTTTATATATTACTGGATGTATAGATAGATGAATTAGAGAAGAAATATAGTTAATATATTTGTAAATATCCCCCAAAGCTGTGTAAGTAATAGTAATTGAACAAGCATCCTTAGAATATTTCTTAGTCATAAGTATAATTACATTAAACTATAGCAATATTAAACATATAATTATTGTGATACTAAATTTTCAGTGCCAGTTTCCATAGTAAAAGGAAGACAAATAAATGGAAAAAAATCTATTCATTTTCATTATCAGATCAGATCAGTCGCTCAGTCGTGTCCAACTCTTTGCGACCCCATGAATCGCAGCACGCCAGGCCTCCCTGTCCATCACCAACTCCTGGAGTTCACTCAAACTCACGTCCATCAAGTCGGTGATGCCATCCAGCCATCTCATCCTCTGTCATCCCCTTCTCCTCCTGCCCCCAATCCCTCCCAGCATCAGAGTCTTTTCCAATGAGTCAACTCTTCACATGAGGTGGCCAAAGTACTGGAGTTTCAGCTTTAGCATCATTCCTTCCAAAGAAATCCCAGGGCTGATCTCCTTCAGAATGGACTGGTTGGATCTCCTTGCAGTCCAAGGGACTCTCAAGAGTCTTCTCCAACACCACAGTTCAAAAGCATCAATTCTTCAGCACTCAGCCTTCTTCACAGTCCAACTCTCACATCCATACATGACCACAGGAAAAACCATAGCCTTGACTAGACGAACATTTGTTGGCAAAGTAATGTCTCTGCTTTTGAATATGCTATCTAGGTTGATCATAATATAGATATATATATTTGCACAATATTTATTATAGAAATTTGGTCCCTTCCTTCTACCAGGATAGAACAATTACTTACACATACCTGCTTTTCAAGTGGAAAGCTAAAATGATTCAACCAGATGCCCATTGCCTTATCTAAGAAACTGCTGGGTAATGAATCAGAAAAGATCTCAATTGTCCAAGCTTGTGGAGTAATGAACACTGTCCTCTCGTTGAGTTTAATTGCTAAAAATAACAAGAAAAATGCTCTCTTGGTCAAAGTGTGTGACTGTCTGTTTATACATTAGTGTACAGGATGTGTATTATTAACAAATAAGCCTCTGGAGGCAAACGATCTCTGATGGTTTCAATTATAGTCTAAATAGTGAAACAGTATACTATTACCCATGTTTGGATAATTTGTAAATGCTATTGCACAGTTAGAAGAAGCTGGTCCTCAAATTAGTATGATAATGAAAGAAAAATATATATAAATACATTTTAATTAAGTATAGATTTCACTACATAAGCAGAGCCTTTGTATTATATTTACTGTGCATTTTGAAATCAATGCATATATCTATTAGTTCATAAAACAAATGATATGCACTTGCTATATCTCAGAGCAAAGACTGTTTCAGGGTCTTGAGATACACATATGGTAATTTCCAAGAGAGGTGCTTAGGACTGATTAAAGTGATTTATATCACATATTATCTTTAAAGTACTATTCATATTTGGTTATTTGATTTGGGGTAAATCCCAAAGTTATGGGAGTTAGAAAACTGTTAAATGATTCCAGCAACCTATTATCTTTCTTAATATCTTACTCTAACCCTTTATTGAGAAACCAAGTATTTGGCAAGGTTCAGTTCAGTTCAGTTCAGTTGCTCAGTCGTGTCCGACTCTTTGCAACCCGATGAACCACAGCACACCAGGCCTCCCTATCCATCACCAACTTCTGGAGTCTACCCAAACCATGTCCATTGAGTTGGTGATGCCATCCAACCATCTCATCCTCTGTCATCCCCTTCTCCTCCTGCCCTCAATCTTTCCCAGCATCAAAGTCTTTTGAAATGAGTCAGCTCTTCACATCAGGTGGCAAAGTACTGGAGGTTCAGCTTCAACATTGGTCCTTCCAGTGAACATCCAGGACTGATCTCCTTTAGGATGGACTGGTTGGATCTCCTTGCAGTCCAAGGGACTCTCCAGAGTCTTCTCCAACACCACAGTTCAAAAGCATCAATTCTTTGACACTCAGCTTTCTTTATAGTCCAACTCTCACATCCATACATGACTACTGGAAAAACCATAGCCTTGACTAGACAGACCTTTGTTGGCAAAGTAATGTCTCTGCTTTTGAATATGCTGTCTAGGTTGGTCAAAACTTTCCTTCCAAGGAGTAAGCATCTTTTAATTTCATGGTTGCAGTCACCATCTGCAGTGATTTTGGAGCCCCCAAAAATAAAGTCAGCCATGGTTTCCACTGTTTCCCCATCTATTTGCCATAAAGTGATGGGACTGGATGCCATGATCTTAGTTTTCTGAATGTTGAGCTTGAAGCCAACTTTTTCACTCTCCTCTTTTAGTTTCACCAAGAGGCTCTTTAGTTCTTCTTCACTTTCTGCCATAAGGGTGGTGTCATCTGCATATCTAAAGTTATTGATAGTTCTCCCGACTATCTTGATTCCAGCTTGTGCTTCCTCCAGCCCAGCTTTTCTCATGATGTACTCTCCATTTGGCAAGATAGATGGGTTCTTTTCATGAAGATACTTAAGGAGTTACAAGAAAAAAATATCAAACTATTTTTCACCTGCTTATTTCCCTGCCTAAAATGGCGTAATGTATATATATCCCTCAAAATAACACAAACCTTTTAAGACTTAACACTTTCAACTGTTGTAAGTTTTATTCTAAATTTCTAAGGTGTCAGTTTATCAGATTACTATTAACCAGTTAAGAATACATAACTGAGCAAAGGTACATTGCAGAGTTTGGAACATCACTTGGAGAGTTTGAGTGTAGAGGACTAAATGGGTATCCGAAGTAAATTTACAAAGAATAATCAATGTATGCTTTCTCCTAGGGCTAAGTTTGCTACTAAATTTAATAGATATAAATTAGTAAAATAATTTGGCCACTCATTGCCCACTCAAGGAAATAGTTTTTCCTCCTGTTTTATCAGCGTAGCATTATAAAATGTCATGCATGTATATATGATTATAAAATAGAAAATTAAATAATGGGTCCATAAGTAGCAATGTAATAGAAAAGATAACTCATTTTCTTAAAGTCTTCCAGTGACTGGTATCAATTGACATTTATCTTAAAATACAGTAGACCTATCAATTATGACGGCAAGGCCTTGAGTGGAAGTGAACAACCACATTACTGTGACTGAAATAGGTGGATAAAGTAGGGAAATGATTCATGTTGGGTCTAGAATACTGGATTAAGCCATGCATATTTGTGGCAGTCAACTTTTGATAAGCAAAGTTGCTCAGATTTTAAGTGACAAATTCCTTTCAGATGTTTAAAGTATTTTCAAACTGAATGAGAAAATTGATGTAAGGGAGTTTTAACTAGATTTTTCAACTGTTATTTGTCCATATCTGTTTTGTCTTCTGTTTTCCTAGAAAATATAAATTTATCACAATTCTTATTAAATATTTATTAGAAAAATATATAATAGGCAAAACTTTCAGAATGACTCTGAATCTATAGATGCTTACTTTCAAGTGTAAAGAAATAGAGTTAAAATTATCGGGAAATATCCCTATGTCTAATGGTGATTTGCAAACATAAAATCAAAATGTGTTTTATAAAATATGTTTGAATATATAGACCAGGCGATCAAAAATTATATTGTTTATGTTTTTATTCTTGGAATGTCTTAATGGTGTTCCCTTTTTGAACTTATATTAAAATTTTAATATTAATAATTGATATTTTAGCAGTACAAAAATGTTTAGATAACATATGAATGCTGAGGAGATCAAGGATATCAAAAGTGTCTTTTCAAATGAGTGTAATTTATTTCCAAGAGGGAATTCTACATTTTCTCCTTCTAATTGTATCAACATAACCCATGCTGTTAATTGTATAGTAGATTAATGATACCGAGTTATTATGTAAAATTCTATTAGCGGCTCAGTGGATGATTGTAGATAAGTAACTTTATATTTGACCTAAAGAAAATTGCTTTTGCCTTTGTTTGTTTTCATGAAATTAAAGAAATATATATAACACAATGTAGAAAATGAGTACAGCCAGATATCAGTTTAAAAACAAATGAGTGATTTGATATGAGGTTTAGATTTCATGTGAGTTATATAGTTATCCTAGGATTTCCCAGTGGATAAGGTGATGTATCAGCAAAAGCAAACAGCACCTCTTACAGTACACTATTTCTAAAGCTATATATTTAGACTGTTGCCTTGGTATTTTTTTCAGACAGAATTGTTTTTTTAAACCATAATGAGTAACATAGTTCAGTGCCTCCTAACTCTAGAAAAATGTTAAATCATACTGGGAGCCTTTAAAAAATACCAATATCTATGTCTCACACCAAAGAGATTCTGAGGTAACTGATTTTGTGACTGCCTTGGACATTAATATATTTGCAAATCTACCCAGGTGATTCATGAGTACCAACAGGGTTTTGAACAATTGAGAGAAATCACGTGTCATCTATTCTGAAATATGAGCAAGTATTTCTAAGACCTTTATATACTGGATTTGATTTCAAAGCAGCTAACCAATAAATTTATCTTATTATTAAAATGCTACCTTTTAATAATACATTTATTCATGTGTTTTATGATTAAAAACTGAAAAATCAATAAATGTATCTCAAGTAGGAAAAAGTTGCTGCATTATAAAAATGTATTAGTATAATGAAAAAGTAAAATTAAATTTTATATATACTGATTTTTTCATATATCTAATTAAGTTAAAAGAAAAAATCCAGAAGTAGACTTCAACCAGAATAAGTGAAGAAACAAACTTCAAATAATAGTACTGAATAAATAATTATGGCTCATTTATGAGAATTTAGAAATATATATATCTTACAGAGTTTTTAATATAACTGAAAACATGAATCAAAATTTTACAAATTTGATTTATTAAATGATTTTAATTAAATGATTTAAAGTAATTAATTTAAATTTTTAATTAAATGTTAATTATTTTATTAAATGATTTATTAAATAAGTTTTATTATTAAGTTTTCCAAATTTGCTGGCATATTGAGTGCAGCACTTTTACAGCATCATCTTCCAGGATTTGAAGTAGTTCAACTGGAATCCCATCACCTTCACTAGCTTTTTTCATAGTGATGCTTTCTAAGGCCCACTTGACTTCACATTCCAGGATGTCTGGCTCTAGGTCAGTGATCACACCATCGTGATTATCTGGGTCATGAAGATTTTTTTTTGTACAGTTCTTCTGTGTATTCTTTCCACCTCTTCTTAATATCTTCTGCTTCTGTTAGGTCCATACCATTTCTGTCCTTTATCGAGCCCATCTTTGCATGAAATGTTCCCTTGGTATCTCTGATTTTCTTGAAGAGATCTCTAGTCTTTCCCATTCTGTTGTTTTCCTCTATTTCTTTGCACTGATAGCTGAGGAAGGCTTTCTTATCTCTCCTTGCTATTCTTTGGAACTCTGGATTCAGATGCTTATATCTTTCCTTTTCTCCTTTGCTTTTTGCTTCTCTTCTTTTCACACCTATTTGTAAGTCCTCCTCAGATAGCCATTTTGCTTTTATGCATTTCTTTTCCATGGGGATGGTCTTGATCCCTGTCTCCTGTACAATGTCATGAACCTCAGTCCATACTTCATCAGGCACTCTATCAGATCTAGGCCCTTAAATCTATTTCTCACTTCCACTGTATAATCATAAGGGATTTGATTTAGGTCATACCTGAATGGTCTAGTGGTTTTCCCTACTTTCTTCAATTTCAGTCTGAATTTGGCAATAAGGAGTTCATGATCTGAGCCACAGTCAGCTCCTGGTCTTGTTTTTGCTGACTGTATAGAGCTTCTCCATCTTTGGCTGCAAAGAATATAATCAATCTGATTTCAGTGTTGACCATCTGGTGATGTCCATATGTAGAGTCTTCTCTTGTGTTGTTGGAAGAGGGTGTTTGCTATGACCAGTGCGTTCTCTTGGCAAAACTCTATTAGCCTTTGTCCTGCTTCATTCCATATTTCAAGGCCAAATTTGCCTGTTACCCCAGGTGTTTCTTGACTTCCTACTTTTGCATTCCAGTCCCCTATAATGAAAAGGACATCTTTTTTGGGTGCTAGTTTTAAAACGTCTTGTAGGTCTTCCTAGAACCATTCAACTTCAGCTTCTTCAGTGTTACTGGTTGGGGCATAGACTTTGATTACTCTGATATTGAATGGTTTGTCTTGGAAATGAACAGAGATCATTCTGTCGTTTTTGAGATGGCATCCAAGTATTGCATTTCGGACTCTTTTGTTGACCATGATGGCTACTCCATTTCTTCTAAGGGATTCCTGCCCACAGTAGTAGATATAATGATCATCTGAGTCAAATTCACCCATTCCAGTCCATTTTAATTTGCTGATTCCTAGAATGTTGATATTCACTCTTGCCATCTCTTGTTTGACTACTTCCAATTTGTCTTGATTCATGGACATAACATTCCAAGTTCCTATCCAATATTGCTCTTTCAGCATCGGACCTTGCTTCTATCTCCAGTCACATCCACAACTGGGTATTGATTTTGCTTTGGCTCCATCCCTTCATTTTTTCTGGAGTTATTTCTCCAGTAGCAATTTGGGCATCTACCGACCCAGAGAGTTCCTCTTTCAGTAAGGGCCTAGAGGAGCTACTCCACGTTCAAGGTCAGGAGGGGTGGCTGTGAGGAGATACCCCTCATCCAAGGTAAGGAGCAGCGGCTGCACTTTGCTGGAGCAGCCATGAAGAGATACCTCACGTCCAAGTTAAGAGAAACCCAAGTAAGACAGTAGGTGTTGCAAGAGGTATCAGAGGGCAGACACACAAACCATAATCACAGAAAACTAGTCAATCTAATCACATGGACCACAGCCTTGTCTAACTCAGTGAAACTAAGCCATGACGTGTAAGGCCACCCAAGACAGGCGGGTCAAGGTGGAGAGGTCTGACAGAATGTGGCCCACTGGAGAAGGGAATTGCAAACCACTTCAGTATTCTTGCCTTGAGAACCCCATGAACTGTATGAACAGTATGTTTCTTTTAATTTGCAGCAAATCCAGAAATGCGAGTCAACTATTTTTTTTTTTTGCATTTAATCTATGATCTAGTTGAATTTTATTCAAAAGTTCCCTCAAAATGTCCACTTATCCATACAGTCAAAAGTGTGAGTTATTTTATATCTTACTACTGTCAAGATAGCATGTAAAAATCAAGATATGGCATTGACTGGGGGCTTGCTACCAATGTAGACTCTCAGGCTTCAGTTGAGATACAGAATCTACATTTTTAACAAGAATCTTCAGTGATTTGAATGCACTTTAAGTTTGTAGACATGGTTCTAACAGACCTTAAAATACTTACTAATATTAAAGATTTTAAGAATTAATGAATAAAATTAGAGTGGACTTTTCTAACATATTTTTAGTAATTATCATCTACTTTTAATAGTCTAACCTATTGTGTCAACAAAAAGTTTTGAAGTAGAAATGATTTTTTAAATTTTCTGATGGACAAGGTTCAAAGAGAAACAACAGGGTTTGGGTGCTGGGGTATAATCAATAATATTTAGGGCTCTAGAATTAGAAAGTTCAACTGGATCTAAAATTTGCAGGCTTGCATAAATTGAGTGATTTTTCTAAATTTCATGCAGCTCATTACTGAAAAAGCCAAGTTTTGAATACAGGTATGTTCTTAAAGTCAGCATTGGACTACCATCTGATACCCTTCTGGGTTCTGGGCACAGGCCATATAACTCAAATATCTAGTTTTTCAAGTTTTTAAATGTCATCTGGGTATTACCTTTCACTCTGTCCTGAATTTAGCAAAATAGCAGAAGTACTTATTTTATACACAACTTCTTACAAAATTAAAAAAACGAGGTCAAAATTTATTTTTTCCTATTTCTTTTTTTTGTATACAGAACTAAGACCAATTACTCATACAGCCACCTCAAAGCAAGCTAAATGTTAGATGACAGTAATTCTTTGAACAGTACGAATTCACCAAAAAGTTGTATGATACAGAAGTATTATAATATTGTTGTTCTCCATGGTTAAGTCAGTAATTTTCTTTACTTTGTTTAAAACTAGAATATCCTTTTCTAGAAACCCCACTAACAATATGTTAGAGAACTTCCCATTTTTTTCAGCTGGGTATGTATAAGTAGTTTTATTTTGCTTTAAGTTAAATGTCTCTGATAACAATGAGTTTAAGTTATTGTTATGTCTTTTTTGAAATTGTTTTTCTCTATATTTTTCATTAATGTAGTTTACACATTTAAAATTATATACAAAATCCTAGAATGATATAGATAGACAAAGTTTATAACAGAAAGAAACAAGTCACAATGTGCAGTCATCTCCTTTCTTGTATCACAACCCAGAGACAACATTTTCTTTTTTTAGCTATATTACAACTTTTTTTTTTAATTTTATTTTATTTTTAAACTTTACATAACTGTATTAGTTTTGCCAAATATCAAAATGAATCCGCCACAGGTATACATGTGTTCCCCATCCTGAACCCTCCTCCCTCCTCCCTCCCCATTCCATCCCTCTGGGTCGTCCCAGTGCACCAGCCCCAACTTTTTATCTGCATATATCTAAATAAAATGCATACACTACAGTCTCAATTTTAAGTTTTATGTATTATGCTAGATTAGCATTTTAGCTAAGTTCCTTTCTCCTTTTCAGATGTTGCTAAATCCACATTCAATATTTTATTGTTATGACTCTATAAATATTTTTCAAGACTGGGCCATATAATGTACAAAGATAGAAAATTTTCTTTTCTTCTATATCATTTTAATCCTGGAATTAATAATCTACTCAAATTCTTAATTGTGTACAATTTTCTTTAAATGTAGAAGTAAGTTTACCTGTATATCTATACTCTATATTTTAAAAGAAATTTGTCATACAGTTAAATGGCTAATATGTTGTATCTCTTTCTTTTTCCCCTATACACTTTTCTTCAGCAAGCTCCATTTTGGTTTTGCCTTTGTTTTAATGTCTGCTTCAGAGTTATTGCCCTGAGACTTCCTCTTGCTCTTCCTTGCATTGTTTATCTGCTGAATGCCCTGTTTTAAGACCTTATGTTTTAATTTTCCCAAGGTTATTCTCTTCTGTTTTTATGGACTTCCTGTTCTCAAAGCTTCTTGAATTCTTGAGAAGGGTAAAAAACATAAATGTTTAGAGTCTTTGCATATAGTGTCTGGTATACATAAAATTCTGAATTAACTAGGAATAAAAAGTATTCTTTTAACTTCATGTTTAATCTTTTTCCTTAAATTTTATTTTACTTTGAAATATGTTATTGTACATGATAAATAATATCAAACAGCACAGATTACAATGAAATGTAACTCTCTTTCCTACTCTAAATTTTTAATAACATGAGAAAGTGTGGAAGACGAAAGTGTTAGTTGCTCACTGTATCCTACCTTTTGTGACCCCAGGGACTGTAACTTGCCAGGCTCCTCTGTGAATGGGATTTCCCAGGCAGGAATACTGGAGGGGGTTGCCATTCCCTTCCCCAGGGAATCTTCCCAAGCCAGGCATTGAACCCAGGTCTCCTGCCTTTGAGGCATATTCTTTACTGTCTGAACCACAAGGGAAGCCTAGTACATGAGGAAGCTTACTCTAATTTTTCCATCTGTTTTCCTTCACTTAATTTATCTTGGAGATCTTTATCAGTATACAAGATATAAATTTCATACTACTATATCTTTATATTAGACCATTGTCTGAAAACTCTCAGATAAAATTATTATCATGGTTCAGTACTTTCAAGATTTTCCACATTTACAAATTTGAGTTTCTACTTGATTGAAATGGGTTTAACATTGTTGCCTCTTTAAACAGGAATATTTTTATTATTCAAATATTATTTAGACTTGTTGGTTGACTTTTTTCCTTGCATATGGCTTTTTCTTACATATTTTTATTTCTTTCAATTTTCTGATTTGTAATTTTAAGATAGCTTAAGGAAATGACAACCATATAGAAAACATTTTAATGCACTGTACTAATATCCTATTTTGTTGTTATAATACCACTTGCTATTTTCTAAGAAGGAAGTTTTTAAAAAAATCATATGTAATTGGAAGAATTTGACAATTCTTAGAATTATTCTTGGAACTCTAGTATATAGGTGTTTTATTTTCTGTCAAACCACATTTATTGAAGGGTTCATTATTAAAAAGTGCAGATTGTTCTTGGTTAGTTGAAATAAATCCTGCAAAGTGATTTTGTACGTTTACAAAGCAGTGTTTTGGGTGTAATCTAATGGCACCCCACTCCAGTACTCTTGCCTGGAAAATCCCATGGACCGAGGAGCCTGGTGTGCTGCAGTCCATGGGGTCGCTAAAGTCGGACAGGACTGAGCGATTTCACTTTCACTTTTCACTTTCATGCATTGGAGAAGGAAATGGCAACCCACTCCAGTGTTCTTGCCTGGGGAATCCCAGGGATGGAGGAGCCTGGTGGGCTGCCATCTATGGGGTCGCACAGAGTCAGACACGACTGAAGCGACTTAGCAGCAGCAGCAGCATAGTTTAAAAGAGAATAGCAAAAGGCATTATATGAAGAGTTGAGCACTTTCCAACAATTCCAGGAATGTGCTGGTTGTAAAATTCTTGTTACACTTTTACTAACTGGAAACGTTTCTAGTGGGCTTTGTTGAATTTTTAAGCATTGCGATCTACCTTTAATGGAAACATACATAATAGAACTTAGTGTTAAAATGGTAAAGTCTCAAAGAATTATGTAGTATTAGTTTTTTCCATAAATGTATGCTTCATAAAGGTTTTTAAGTTGATTCACTTTCATAATTAGCAAATTTATACAAAAAACATTTAAAATTTAATGTTTAATAGATCCTTTAATTACTCCTCTTATTTATTCTAAAATTATGTACCTATGTGAACTGACCTATTTATAGCTTTGGCACTGTTGACCTGTCTCTGCTTTTTGCATCTCTGTCCTTGAATATTAAACCTGCAACCTGGTTTCTGTGATAAAGTTTTCTTGGTTTTACTGTACTTTTGCTTGCTGTTCTTTCTCCATATCTTTTGCTGGCTAGTCTCCACTCATGCAGTAAATGAGGGTGGTTTCAGAGAATTCCAAAGACAGCCTTCTTTTCTCATTATATGTGCTGCTGGGAGATATCATCTACTTTTATTATTTCCAATGCTATCTATATGGTAATGTCTACTAAACTATATCCTCAGCTCATCTATCTCCTTAGCTCCATTTCCAGTAAGTACCAAACTGTTGGGTGTCTCTGCAATATGTCCTCAAACTCAGGCATTTTAAACCCAGTCTGTGGGGAGGGAGGAGGGAGGAGGGTTCAGGATGGGGAACACATGTATACCTGTGGCGGATTCATTTTGATATTTGGCAAAACTAATACAATTATGTAAAGTTTAAAAATAAAATAAAATTTAAAAAAAATGATTGTGATGTTGAAAAGATACTGATTTAAACCTTTACTATGTTTGAAATCATACCTCAAATGAAACTGTAAGCCTTAAAAATATTTAATGTTCTGCTTATATTGAATACATGAAAAGTACTAGGAATTTAGAATTTAAGATTTGAATTTTATTGATTAAAGTATGTTTGGTTTGTCTGTAAAAAAAAATAATAATAATAAAATAAACCCAATCTGTTCAAAAGAGAAATATTTTCACATCTTCTTACCCCTTTACTTTTTGTCTCTAATATTACCTATTGTAGGCAACTCACACTAGTAAATACCTTATCAACTAAGTAGAAATACAGTGGTACCATCTCTCCTTTGATTCTCTTTTTTTCCACATTCCATTCTACCCGCATCCTGCAGATTCTGCCTCTACCTCTCTTTCAAAACTCTTCTCCATTTGTAGTTCACAACCTTGTTATTTTGTCTTGATGATACTCTCTTCTGCCTAATTATTTCCTGCTTCTATTTCTTTCTCCCTCCAGTTCACTCTTGCAGAATATTCTTTCTAAAATGTAAAGCAGTTTTAAAGGGGAATGAAAAACATTTGCAGTATGTGGAGTTATGTGTGTTGCTCTTTTCATAAAAGTAACTCACTATATTTAAAAATGCAAATCTCATTTGTCATGCTCTTACTTAAAATAAATAGGGAAAATAATCCTCTCTTAACTTCTCATCCTCATTTCAATAAAATCCAAAAGATGTTTTCAAAGCATGCTGGCATCATAGGCTCCAGACACACTAAAGCATTTGCTTCCTTTGCCTGAATCTCCTTTTGTCCACTCCTTTCCCTGGTAAAACTAAACTCATTCTATATAAAACCTACCTTGAATATTATCTCTTCTGCCTGAACAGATATATTGTACGTCTTGTACTAATAAAGTGAAGTGAAAATAATATTTATGTAGCTAATGAGATTTATTTGGACACATTCAGTTATTTTACAGTCATGTATATCTACCTTTGTGGGCATTATGGTGTTTGACATTAACTCTCACCCGGTCCACCACTAGGCTTCCCAAGTGGCTCAGATGGTAAAGAATCTGCCTGCAATGCAGGAGACCTGGGTTTGATTCCTAGGTCGAAAAGATCCTCTGGGGAAGAGAATGGCAACCCCCTCCAGTACTCTTGCCTAGAAAATTCCAGGGACAGGGGAGCCTGGCAGGGTTTAGTCCATGGGTTCACAAAGGGTCAGACATGGCTGAAGTGACTGAGCATAGCATGGCAGTCTACCATGCTTTCTCTGATAACTTTATATATACTTGAACTTTTCTTTTTCTTGACTATGTCCTCTGTGGCAACAGAAACTGCATCATTCATTTATGTGTTCCCTCCTCAGGCACAATACCAGGCAGAAAGTAAGTATTCAGTAAATGTTTATCAATTTAATTAATACATCTGATACTTAGTATTTTTCTTGCTGTAAAGCTCTTTGACTAATAGAGAAAAATTTACCAAATCTTTTTGGACAGTATCCTTATTTTTAATAATGAAATAAAATTATTCATATATTTAGTAGTTATACATAGGCAAAACTATGCAAACACACATCAAGTTGATAGATTAAAAGCAATTATGTAAGTCTGGATGGGGGACATTTTACTGAAGATGTGACCACTATTCCCTAAGACTGTCAAGGACATGAAAAACAAAGAGAGAAACTTGTCACAGACCAGGGTGACATAACAGTCAAAAGCAATATGGCACTCAAGATTGGAAAAGAAACTGGAAAATTGGTAAAATACAAATAAAATCTAGAATTTAGTTAATAGTAATGTACTAATGTTAGGTTAATTACTTTAAACAGTTGTACTTTGGTAATATAAAATGCTAACAGTGTAGCAACTGGGAGAAGGGAACATGAGAACTAAGAATCTTTAATATCTTTGCAGCTTTTCTGCAAATATAAAATTGTCTCAGAATAAGAATTTCATTTTCAAAAATGCAATTATTATTTATGAAATGACTTAATTATGTTATAATACAATGTACAAATTTTCCAAATACTGTGTACACTCAGAGAACTCTTGTAATAAAAGCATACTTTGAATTTAAAACCAATCTTTTTCAAAAACTCAGTGGAAAGTTATAGTTGTTAAAAATATAAATTATAATTAATTATAGAATACTTGCTATTAGATTGATTTTAAATTGAGGTGCTCTAAAGAAAGGGAGTGCCAAAGATTGCTCAAACTTCCACACAGTTGCACTCATCTCACATGCTAGTAAAGTATTGCTCAAAATTCTCCAAGCCAGGCTTCAGCAATATGTGAACCATGAACTTCCAGATATTCCAGCTGGTTATAGAAAAGGCAGAGGAACCAGAGATCAAATTGCCAACATCCGCTGGATCATGGAAAAAGCAAGAGAGTTCCAGAAAAACATCTATTTCTGCTTTATTGGCTATGCCAAGGCCTTTGACTGTGTGGATCACAATAAACTGTGGAAAATTCTGAAAGAGATCGGAATCCCAAACCACCTGGACTGCCTCTTGAGAAATGTGTATGCAGGTCAGGAAGCAACAGTTAGAACTGGACATGGAACAACAGACTGGTTGCAAATAGGAAAAGGAGTACGTCAAGGCTGTATATTGTCACCCTGCTTATTTAACTTTTATGCAGAGTACATCATGAGAAATGCTGGGCTGGAAGAAGCATAAGCTGGAATCAAGATTGCCGGGAGAAATATCAATCACCTCAGATATGCAGATGACACCACCCTTATGGCAGAAAGTGAAGAGGAACTAAAAAGCCTCTTGATTAAAGTGAAAGAGGAGAGTGAACAAGTTGGCTTAAAGCTCAACATTCAGAAAATGAAGATCATGGTATCTGATCCCATCACTTCATGGCAAATAGATGGGGAAACAGTGAAAACAGTGGCTGACTTTATTTTATTGGACTCAGAATCACTGCAGATGGTGATTGCAGCCATGAAATTTAAAGACGCTTACTCCTTGGAAGAAAAGTTATGACCAACCTAGACAGCATATTCAAAAGCAGAGACATTACTTTGCCAACAAAGGTCCGTCTAGTCAAGGCTATGGTTTTTCCAGTGGTCGTGTATGGATGTGAGAGTTGGACTGTGAAGAAAGCCGAGCGCCGAAGAATTGATGCTTTTGAACTGTGGTGTTGGAGAAGACTCTGGAGAGTCCCTTGGACTGCAAGGAGATCCAACCAGTCCATCCTAAAGGAGATCAGTCCTGGGTGTTCATTGGAAGGACTAATGCTGGAAAGACCCTGATGCTGGAAGGGATTGGGAGCAGGAAGAGAAGGGGATGACAGAGGATGCGATGGCTGGATGGCATCACCGACTCGATGCACATGAGTTTGGGTGAACTCTGGGAGCTGGTGATAGACAGGAAGGCCTGGCGTGCTGCAATTTTTGGGGTCGCTAAGAGTTGGACACGATTGAGCAACTGAACTGAACTGAAATGCTTTTGTGATTATACAGTATACTGTGAATTATCTGCTTTATATAAAAATTTGAACACATTATTTTTTGCATGTTTTTATCAGAATTTTTGTGTAAAATCTGGCCTTGAAATCAATGGAAATGTATACTGACTTTTGTCTACCTTAATATTATGAATCATTTTCAATTTTTATATTTTTATAACCCCACAGCAAAATATGTTTAAGCAATTGGTCTTTTCATCTATAACAAAAATGAAACATTCTGTTTTCTGATATCAGGGGACATATTGGAGGGGTGGGCAAGCATACATTTGTTTTTCCCTTTTATTAATGTTTTGCTGAAGGGCAAATGTCAGTGTAGCCACTTTCATTTTTTACTCCTTTTGCTGAACTCCTGTAGGGAAATTCTACACATGGGTTTCTTTGATGGTTCTTTTCATTTTTATCTCCTGCTGTGACTTTGACAGTCAGACTGTCAGTGGGAGACAGAAATAAAAGAAGAAGCCTTGAAGAAATGTTATAGTCTCATGCTGTGAATTTAGAAGATGACAGGGATTTTTGACTTGCTTCCTCTGGCCCATGACTAAAGAAGAACTGTCACTGGGTTACAGGGCTAAGGGGAGTAATGAGAACATATTTTCTCATGCAGGCTATGGAGAAGACTTTGATGCACCTTGCCCTCCCAAGTTAATTGGAAACACTAGGGCTAAAAATTTTCTGTGGCTGGTTTCACAGCCACTTACTGAAAAGGAGGCTTGACCATGCTCTCTGTACAGATTAGACATATTATGCATATAATGTGCATTTATTAATGATGATCCTGTATAAATTTGCCTTTAAAACCATTGTGCCAGCCACAGTCTACAATCAATCAGTTTGCCTGTCAGTGGCAGACTTTATTTTTGGGGGCTCCAAAATCACTGCAGATGGTGATTGCAGCCATGAAATTAAAAGACGCTTACTCCTTGGAAGGAAAGTTATGACCAACCTAGACAGCATATTCAAAAGCAGAGACATTACTTTGTCAACAAATGTCCATCTAGTCAAGGCTATGGTTTTTCCATTGGTCATGTATGGATGTGTGAGTTTGACTGTGAAGAAAGCTGAGCACCGAAGAATTGATGCTTTTGAACTGTGTTGTTGAAGACTCTTGTGAGTCCCTTGGACACCAAGGAGATCCAACCAGTCCATTCTAAAGGAGATCAGTCCTGGGTGTTTTTTGGAAGGACTGATGCTAAAGCTGAAACTCCAATACTTTGGCCACCTCATGCGAAGAGTTGACTCATTGGAAAAGACTCTGATGCTGGGAGGGATTGGGGGCAGGAGGAGAAGGGGACGAAAGAGGATGAGATGGCTGGATGGCAACACCGACTCGATGGACTTGAGTTTGGGTGAACTCTGGGTGTTGGTAATGGACAGGGAGGCCTGGCGTGCTGCAATTCATGGGGTCTCAAAGAGTTGGACATGACTGAGCTACTGAACTGAACTGAACTGAACTGATACATATGAAATCAAGTGTGGTGAGTTGGACCTTCTCCTTTTCCTATAAAAAAGTGTCTCCAACTCTGATAAGCAGGTGGGATTACATTTCCACTAATGCGGATCTTTAGGGCTATGCTAATAACATTACTAATTGGAAAGTTCAAGAATTGTCTATGAAAAGACTTCAACATATGAAATTCCATAAGTTTGTAATAAATGTTTAGAAATGTGTAAGAGAAAAAATTCACTTAAAATATAAATGAGGAAGAAATAACCTTGTGATTATAAAATGGTCAAATTTGTTATCATTTAAAATATATACTTATTTTTAGAAAAGATATACCTCATAAGTTGAGCATTTAGTCCATAAGAATAATATGTATTTAAGATTAATATTTTTTTAACTGACATGTAGTCAGCTTTTGTTTTTTTAAGGAAACTTAAAAATGCATTTGGAAAACAGATTTTAAAAGTTTATGAAATTGTATATACATATTTATATAAATATATTTAAATGTATATTATTAAAAATAAAATGGAATGCTGTCCTTTACATATTGAAATATGCAAAGGAAAACTCAGAAACTGAAAAAAATGCAAAATTTTTTCCACAAAATGATGAACTATCATCTCTTGAAATAACATTTTAGAATTGGGACTTTTATGTAGAATGAGAACACAGTTCCACTGTAGACCATACTCACTTTTGATATAAGTTACAAGTTTCAGTAAGTTCAGTGCAGTCACTTGTTCATGTCTGACTCTTTGTGACCCCATTAACTGAAGCATGCCAGGCCTCCCTGTCTATCACCAACTCCCGGAATTTACCCAAACTCATGTCCATTGAGTTGGTGATACCATCCAACCATCTCATCTTCTGTTGTCCCCTTTTCCTCCTGCCCTCAATCTTTCCCAGCATCAGAGACTTTCCCAATGAGTCAGCTCTTTGCATCAGGTGGCCAAAGTATTGGACTTTCAGCTTCAACATCAGTCCTTCCAATGAACACCCAGGACTGATCTCCTTTAGAATGGACTGGTTGGATCTCCTTGCAGTCCAAGGGACTCTCCAGAGTCTTCTCCAACACCACAGTTCAAAAGCATCAATTCTTCGATGCTCAGCTTTCTTTATAGTCCAACTCTCACATCCATACATGACTACTGGAAAAACCATAGCCTTGACTAGATGGACCTTTGTTGGCAAAGTAATGTCTCTGCTTTTTAGTATGCTGTTGAGGTTGATCATAACTTTCCTTCCAAGGAGTAAGCGTCTTTTAATTTCATGCCTGCAATCACCATCTGCAGTGATTTTGGAGCCCCCAAAAAATAAAGTCAGCCACTGTTTCCACTGTTTCCCCATCTATTTGCCATGAAGTGATGGGGCTGGATGCCATGATCTTAGTCTTCTGAATGTTGAGCTTGAAGCCAACTTTTTCACTCTCTTCTTTCACTTTCATCAAGAGGCTCTTTAGTTCTTCAGTTTCTGCCTTAAGGATAGTGAGTTTGGAGAATCCCAAATCCACTGTCAGTTTTAAACATTCTCTAGAAGGATTCATGGAACTCACTTAAAGCTGCTCTATTCATGGTCACAATTTATTACAGCTAAAGTATACAGATTAAAAATCAGGCAAGAGATGTAGAGCACAGTGGAATCTGAGAGAGTTCCAAATGTAGTGCTTCCAGTTGTCCTCTCCTGTGCAGCCAAGATAATACTACCTTCCTCCACCACTGACTTACAGTATACAGAGAGTATGCTCTCTGTATACTCATCGGGACTCTATCACATAGGCATGATTGATTTCCCATGTGACTGATATCAATCTTTATTCCCTCCATATGTCCATTGATACCAGATGACCAAAGATCATCCTAAATTAAATTGGTGGTATGACTCAGAACCCCTCCCACCAAAGCACAGTATAACTATCTGGTTGGCCCAAAGACCCCAAATAAAGATACTCCTATTAAACATACCATTACAAGGGTTTAGAGCTTACATGTCAGAAGCTGAGTGCGAAGGCCAGTTCTCATTTTTGGGTAAAGTTTAATTTTTTAACCAAGATCTAATAAATGTATGGCCTTGTTGCTTTCACTGTATTTTTTAAAAGACATTACAGTTGTCCCAGTTCAAAACAAACCATATTGACTCTGATATTTTAGTTTATCTGTAGAACTGATTGATCTTTATTTCTTAATACATAAATTCTAACTTATAAAATTTATATATTATTTATATATTACTATTGGGTTTTTTCAAGATAATAGGAACCTTCCTTAGGTTTGAAGAGCCTTGCTGAGTTCTGTGAATTTATCTTCCCAAGAAAAGTGCACAAGTGTTAAATTCTGACTGATAATTTATTCTTTTAAGAATCAACTTTTTCCTCCTATAATGAGCATTTAGTATCGATGCAATAAAGTAATTACCTTTTCTGCTAGTGTGTGTAAAAGAAAATATAACAAAGTTTTCTGCTCTTGTTAAAATTTTAATCTCAGAATAGGAGAAAGTAATAGCAAATGAAACAACTGACCAAGGATTAATGTCCAAGGTATACAAGCATCTCATTCAGCTCAATACTGGAAAAACATACAACCCAATCAAAAAGTGGGCAGATGATCTAAACAGACATTTCTCCAAAGAATATATGCAGATGGCTAATAAACACATGAAAAGATGCTCAGCATCACTCATTCATAGAGAAATGCAAATCAAAACTACAGTGAGGTATCACCTCACACCAGTCAAAATGGTCAGCATCAAAAAACTTACAAGCAATAAATACTAGAGAGGATGTAGAGAAAAGGAACCCTTTTGCATTGTTGTTGGGAATGCAAATTGCTTCAGCCTCTATGTAGAACTGTATATAGATACCTTAAAAAAAAAAAATCTAGGAATAAAAATACCATATGACCCAACAATCTCACACTGAGCATATACCCTGAGGAAACCATAATTGAAAAAGATGCATGTACTCTAGTTTTTATCTCAACACTATTTATAATAGCTTGAACACGGAAGTGCCCTAGATGCCCATCAACAGATGAATGGATAAAGAAGTTGTGGTACAATGGAATATTACTCAGCCATAAAAAGGAAGACTGATTTAGTTCAAATAAGGTGGATGAACCTAGAGCTTATTATAGAGTGAAGTAAGTCAGAGAAGAACAAATATTGTATATTAATACATGTATGTTGAATCTAGAAAGATGGTACTGATGAACCTATCTGCAGGATAGCACTGGAGATGCAGACATAGAGAACAGACTTGTGGGCCCAGTGGGGGAAGAAAACAGTGGGATGGACTGAGAAAGTAGCATTGAAACATATACAATACAATATGTAAAATTAGATAGCCATGGAAATTTGCTATATGAGACAGGAGCTCAAATCTGGTGCTGTGTGAAAATATAGAGGGGTGGGATGGGGTGGGAAGTGGGAGGAAGGTTCAAGAGGGAGAAGACACACATATACCTATGGCTGATTCATGTTGATACATGGCAGAAACCAATACAAGATTGTAAGGCAATTATCTTCCAATTAAAAATAAAAACATTTGATCTGCAGGCATTTAAATCACAGAAACTTTCATGAAAACAATGATTATAGGAAAGAAATGCACACTGCCACCTGTTTCAGGTCTTCACTATTGGAAGATAATTCCCTATAGGTGTTTACTGTTTCTGCATATCTTGTAATCCACCTCTATTTTCAACTATCTTTGCATGATATTTATATAGTTAACAGCCTTGAATGAAAGAGATAGTGTCTCTCTTTGGAACAAAGGGCAGATTGGTGTTACTGTCCAGTATAATAAAGTTAATGTCTCTTGCTTAGGACAGAGAGGGAAGAAAAATTAAAATCTAGAAATACTAAATAGCTTGCCTGGGCATGTAAGTAACCTTGAATGTCTGACAAACAAGTTTTGAAGAATCAACTTTTATTTGGGGATTATACTCCTTTACAGTGGCTGTATTTTACTAAGTGTAATTCTTTGACAAGATAGGCTGAGTTGTATTAACAGATAGTTTAGGGTGATTTCTCCCAATATTTTTAAAATTAGGGAAGATAAATGATAGCAGAGTTTTTATGAGCAAGTGGAGATAAAATTCAATACTGTAATAGCTCCATCTCTTTATCATTTTATAATAAAATGGATTATGTAAAAAATTGATTAAAGTGATTTTCCCAAATCATAAGCTAGTGTTGATTAATTCATTCTTAAATATATATGCATATATATAAAAGAACAATATATATATATATAGGAAATATTTTTATGAGAAATCTTGAACAGTTAAATAGAAAGTCGAAAATATTACAGCACTAATTAAAATATATAGAGGAGCAAAATTAAAATATTCTTGCTATCTCTGATTTTACTTTAAAAATACCAGATACGTTTATGTGTATGTGTTAGTCATTCTGTCATGTCCAATTCTTTGCAACCCCATGGACTGTAGGCTGCAAAGCTCCTTTATCCATGGAATTATCCAGGCAAGAATACTGGGATGGATTGCTATTCCTTTTTCCAGGGGATCTTCCCGACCCAAGGATTAAACCCAGGTCTCCCACATTGCAGGCAGACTCTTTACTGTCTGAGCAACCAAGGAAGACCCTTACCATATATGTCTAGCAATATGTAAAATGAGGCTTTTCATATTGCCTTGATCAACGACTCAACATTATTTAATACTTACTATCCTTTACTTTTGTTTGGCTGTGCAACTAATGGGTTCTTAAAATTAACACATGGGGGCTTCCCAGGTGGTTCAGTGGTAAAGAATCTGCCTGCCAATTCAGAAGACGCAAGAGACACAGGTTTGATCCCTTGGTTGGGAAGATCCTCTGGAATAGGAAAAAACAACACACTCCAGTATTCTTGCCAGGAAAATTCCATGGGCATAGGCACCTGGAAGACTATAGTCCATGAGATCACAAAAGAGTCACACGTGACTGAGCACACACACATTGACACACACACAAAATTAATAGGTTTTTAATGATTAGGGTTTTTTTTATATCTGTATAATTATTTTATTTCCCATTTCTGCCCTTCTACAGAGGAAGGCAATAAGAAGGGAAGCTAACTCAATGCCTTTTCTCCTCAAATTGAGACAAAGGGAGGACATCCTAGTTTTCAAATCCAAAAACAAGCTTGGGCAGCATTATCTTCAATGTCTCCTAGGAATTCTCTTCCATTACTGCTCTACTGGGTTTGTATTTCATTATATCACCAAGACATGTACAGACAGTACTAGTAATAAGTGTCATTATCACCAAATGATCATTCCAAGAACTTAAATAGGCATAGATGAGAGAGAAGCATCTCTGTCATTTACCTAGTAAAATTTTAAACTAATTAGTTCTAGGATACAAAGAGTAAGATTTGGTTTAATTAATTTACAATTGATATTGATATTGTAAAGACATAACCCTGCCAATTTGATCTCTAAAACCATGATGTATACTTTTGCCATAAAGAGTCAATGCATGTAATTTCTGAAAAGGTCTGAATCCATGTGTAGTTTTCATGTATCATAGTTTTTATTCAAATTATGTGATAGGAATTAAATGACTGAACAGAAATATAATTCGGGACTATCAAATTATGAATGCATGAATAGGTAACCACAAAAATAAAATAATCCATTCCTTTCATTTCACTCAGTGCAATGAAATTACTCCTTGTCACCGTTCAACCTTGTATTCCTCAAAATCACTATTGTGAATATAAAAGCAAAATGGCGCCTTTGAAAAGTTTTGTGAACACAATGCGAATCATTTTCAAAAAGACAGTAAAATGAATAGTTTAAATTAGTAACCTAGGTATGACCCAGCTGTCAAGCATAATTGGTACTTGATGAGATTTTGTTGAATATAAAACTTAGTAACAAAATTCAAAGGGGAAAAAATAGTTACCTAAAGAAAAAATTTCCTTAAAGTTTCTGGGAAGAATTGATATATAATAAAATGCTAATAATATTTATTTATGCCTAAGCTTTAATTGTGCTATGTAAAATTTCTTCATATTACATGGACACTTTGACCTATGAAAAAAATTCCAGTCCTGGAATCCATGCTGCATTTGATCAAAACTGCAGTTCTACTTTTGGCTACATCAGAAATTCCAAGATGGTCATTTCTGGTGAACACTGATGGTTCCTAAAAATGTTTGCAAACTTAACCTGGTGAATTTTGATATTATGTCTCAGAAAGTTGACCAAGTGGGCTTTATCCCAGGGATGCAAGGATTCTTCAATATCCGCAAATCAATCAATGTAATACACCACATTAACAAATTGAAAAATAAAAACCATATGATTATCTCAATAGATGCAGAGAAAGCCTTTGACAAAATTCAACATCCATTTATGATCAAAACTCTCCAGAAAGCAGGAATAGAAGGAACATACCTCAACATAATAAAAGCTATATATGACAAACCCACAGCAAACATTATCCTCAATGGTGAAAAATTGAAAGCATTTCCTCTAAAGTCAGGAACAAGACAAGGGTGCCCACTTTCACCATTACTATTCAACATAGTTTTGGAAGTTTTGGCCACAGCAATCAGAGCAGAAAAAGAAATAAAAGGAATCCAAATTGGAAAAGAAGAAGTAAAGCTCTCACTGTTTGCAGATGACATGATGCTCTACATAGAAAACCCTAAAGACTCCACCAGAAAATTACTAGAACTAATCAATGACTATAGTAAAGTTGCAGGATATAAAATCAACACCCAGAAATCCCTTGCATTCCTATACACTAATAATGAGAAAACAGAAAGAGAAATTAAGGAAACAATTCCATTCACCATTGCAATGGAAAGAATAAAATACTTAGGAATATATCTACCTAAAGAAACTAAAGGCCTATATATAGAAAACTATAAAACACTGGTGAAAGAAATCAAAGAGGACACTAACAGATGGAGAAATATACCATGTTCATGGATTGGAAGAATCAATGTAGTGAAAATGAGTATACTACCCAAAGCAATCTATAGATTCAATGCAATCCCTATCAAGCTACCAACAGCATTCTTCACAGAGCTAGAACAAATAATTTCACAATTTGTATGGAAATACAAAAAACCTCGAATAGCCAAAGCGATCTTGAGAAAGAAGAATGGAACTGGAGAAATCAACCTACCTGACTTCAGGCTCTACTACAAAGCCACAGTTATCAAGACAGTATGGTACTGGCACAAAGACAGAAATATAGATCAATGGAACAAAATAGAAAGCCCAGAGATAAATCCACGCACATATGGACACCTTATCTTTGACAAAGGAGGCAAGAATATACAATGGATTAAAGACAATCTCTTTAACAAGTGGTGCTGGGAAATCTGGTCAACCACTTGTAAAAGAATGAAACTAGAACACTTTCTAACACCATAGACAAAAATAAACTCGAAATGGATTAAAGATCTAAACTTAAGAGCAGAAACTATAAAACTCCTAGAGGAGAACATAGGCAAAACACTCTCTGACATACATCACAGCAGGATCCTCTATGACCCACCTCCCAGAATATTGGAAATAAAAGCAAAAATAAACAAATGGGACCTAATTAACCTTAAAAGCTTCTACACATCAAAGGAAACTATTAGCAGGTGAAAAGACAGCCTTCAGAATGGGAGAAGATAATAGCAAATGAAGCAACTGACAAACAACTTATATCGAGAATATACAAGCAACTCCTACAGCTCAACTCCAGAAAAATAAACGACCCAATCAAAAAATGGGCCAAAGAACTAAATAGACATTTCTCCAAAGAAGACATACAGATGGCTAACAAACACATGAAAAGATGCTCAACATCACTCATTTTCAGAGAAATGCAAATCAAAACCACTATGAGGTACCATTTCACACCAGTCAGAATGGCTGCGATCCAAAAGTCTACAAGTAATAAATGCTGGAGAGGGTGTGGAGAAAAGGGAACCCTCTTGCACTGTTGGTGGGAATGCAAACTAGTACAGCCACTATGGAGAACAGTGTGGAGATTCCTTAAAAAACTGGAAATAGACCTGCCTTATGATCCAGCAATCCCACTGCTGGGCATACACACTGTGGAAACCAGAAGGGAAAGAGACACGAGTACCCCAATGTTCATCGCAGCACTGTTTATAATAGCCAGGACATGGAAGCAACCTAGATGTCCATCAGCAGATGAATGGATAAGAAAGCAGTGGTACATATACACATTGGAGTATTACTCAGCCATTAAAAAGAATACATTTGAATCAGTTCTAATGAGGTGGATGAAACTGGAGCCTATTATACAGAGTGAAGTAAGCCAGAAAGAAAAACACCAATACAGTATACTAACGCATATATATGGAATTTAGAAAGATGGTAACAATAATCCTGCGTACAAGACAGCAAAAGAGACACTGATGTATAGAACAGTCTTATGGACCCCTTGAGAGAGGGAGAGGGTGGGAAGATTTGGGAGAATGGCATTGAAACATGTAAAATATCGTGTATGAAACGAGTTGCCAGTCCAGGTTCGATGCACGATACTGGATGCTTGGGGCTGGTGCACTGGGACGACCCAGAGGGATGGAATGGGGAGGGAGGAGGGATGAGGGTTCAGGATGGGGAACACATGTATACCTGTGGTGGATTCATTTTGATATTTGGCAAAACTAATACAATTATGTAAAGTTTAAAAATAAAATAAAATTAAAAAAAAAGAAAGTTATATAGTTGGGTTTTCTTCTAATAGAACTTACAAAATTAACTTAAACACAGAATGACAAATTATATAAAACCATGATTTAAAATTATTTATTTCAGTTAGCAAACATAAAACTACTGAAATGTAAGTGAGGTATTTTGTTGTGAAAATACTAAGAGCATAATGGCTGTATTGTCCTACAAATATTTTGTGTTTTTAGAACAAGAAATTTTTTTTTTTTGGTTTAGGATATTCATGATTTCATTAAATTGAGCAAGCTGCCATTAAAATGAAACATACCAATGCATCATGAAGAAATTATTTGTTCTTTGATATAAACTATCCTTGGTGGCTCAGACGGTAAAGAATCTGCCAACAATACAGGAGAGCTGGGTTCAATCCCGAGCTGGGAAGATCCGCTGGAAGAGGGGATGGCAACCCACTCCAGTAATCTTGCCTGGAGAATTCCGTGGACAGAGGAGCCTGGCAGGCTACAATCCATCAGGTTGCAAACAGTAGTACACATCTGAGCATCAAGACACTGATACATCTAAATTATCATATATTGGGAAAATAGGTTCAATCCTTTTCTCTGTACAATAATAAATAAAAGTTTTATTTCATTTTCTTTTTCTCAGTATATTTTTGTACCCTTCTTTCTTTTAAAGTGACTGAACTGAACTGAACTTCTTGTAAAGCAAAACTATAACATTTGTAGTAATACATTGACTGTTATTATGCACCCATTTGATCAAATTTCGGTTCGCTCTATTTTTTGGTGTTGTTGAGAAGCTGGTTATGTTTTTAAGAGCAATCTGTTGGGTGACCTCAGATATGCAATTCAGAGATGTAGTCAAGAAAGCAGTAATAAAGAAAAACTTTCAACTGTAATGTTGCTCTGCATTTAAAATACCAATACAATATTGTAAAGTAATTAACCTCCAATTAAACTAAATAAATTTATATTTTAAATAAATACCATCAGGTTCTCTTTTGTTGTTAAAATGGAAGACCTTATACCAGAACCAGAAAGACATGGATGGGCTCTGTTCCTCTGTGGTATGCTGTACAGAACCTTCCAGAAATCATTTGGTTTCTCTAAGACCCATTTTATTCATTGAAAAAGGTGCCTAATAAAGCCATTCTCAAATACCTGAATGATTATAAACTTCATAATAAATATGAAAATGTCTCAATACAAAAATAATGTAATGCTATGTATTAGTTTTCTCTTGCTGCCATAACAAAATTATTAGCTTAAAGCAATGCAAAAATTTTATTCCCTAGTCTTTTTACATCAGAAGTCCAGGTTGACTCAGCTGGTTTCTCTGCTTTTCATTTCATCAGGCTGAAAGCACTGCATTGGCTGGCTTGGGTCTTACTGGGAAGCTTTGAGAAGAACTATAATGATTCCATGCTCATTCAGGTTGTAGGAACAATCTAGTTCTGTGTTTGTAGGACTGAGGTCCCATCAACTTGCCTACTCTCAGGTGGAAACTGCTTTAGTTCATAGAGGACGGTCAGATCCTTGCACACAGGTTCCTGAATCTCAGAGCCAGTAACAGCCATGTCACATCCTCTTCATGCTTGAAGACTTTATGACTGCCCCTTTTTGCCACCAATATCTTGCAGCTTTTCCGGTTTCATCTCTCTTATGCTTCCATCTAAAAAATTCTCTACTTTTCAGAGCTAATGTGATTAGATTAGGCCCACCCAGATGGATGCATAATCCAGGACAGTCTTATTTTAAGGTCTGTAGACTTAATTATATCTGCCAATTCCTTTGTACCATGAAGATAACATATTAACAGGTTCCAAGTATTAGGGCATTAACACCTTTGGGATGCCATTATCCTACCTACCACATACTTTAATACAACTGTGAAAGTGAAAGTTGCTCAGTCATGTCTGACTCTTTGCAATCCCATAGACTACAAAGTTTGTGGAATCCTCCAGGTCAGAATACTGGAGTGGATAGTCTTTCCCTTCTTCAGGGGATTTTCCCAACCCAGGGATCAAACCCAGGTCCCCTGCATTGTGGGCAGATGCTTTACTAGCTGAGCTACAAGGGAAACCCAAGAATACTGGAGTGGATAGCCTATCCCTTCTCCAGTGGATCTTCCCAACCCAGGAATCGAACCTGGGTCTCCTGCACTGTAGGCAGATTCTCCCTGAGCTATCAGGGAAGCCCTCTTACAACTGTGAAGTTATCTTATTAGTTCTGTTGATGGATATAGGAGAATGAACTTGGAGAATTTGAATAATATTAATCAGAGTCAATGGAGTATTAATGTTAAGACAGGAGAGACTAAACCTCTTTTAGTCAGACATAATTTGATAAGAAATAAAATTAGAATGAAAGGAACGGGTACTTGTGGGGTAAGTGGCCACTTAATAGACTTAACAAAATTTTTCCCACAAATATAATGTAATAAAACTAATGTTAATTAAGCAAATGGATATGAACATATGTATTGCCTGAAATTATTTGTTTTAATTACCAGAGCTATTGATTCCAATTTGGAGGAACTTTGATTAATATCAGGTTGAGAATATTGTAACTGAATATCCAAGGTATAATGAAATGAAAATATTAATAAAATTGAGTTATTACAAATGTATGTCATAGCTAAAACTACATATATCCATTTATATGCAGGCAAATTTACATATATACAAATAAAATTTGCTCTATCATTTTGGCACCCCACTCTAGTCCTCTTGCCTGGAAAATCCCATGGATGGAGGAGCCTGGTGGGCTGCAGTCCATGGGATCGCGAAGAATCGGACACGACTGAGCGACTTCACTTTCACTTTTCACTGTCATACATTTGAGAAGGAAATGGCAACCCACTCCAGTGTTCTTGCCTGGAGAATCCCAGGGACCGGGGAGCCTGGTGGGCTGCCGTCTATGGGGTCGCACAGAGTCGAACACGACTGAAGTGACTTAGCAGCAATTTTTAGTTACTCTGGCATTAAAATAAATGCTTTATTCTTAATATTTTAAGTTATTTTTAAATTTTTTATTGAAGTACAGTTTTACATTACAGATTTACAGTATTGTGCCAGTATCTGCTTTATAGCAAATTGACTCAGTTATGCATATATATGCATTTTTTAAAATATTCTTTTCCATTATGGTGTATCACAGGATATTTAATAAATTTCCCTGTGAAATATATAAGCACATTGTTTACATCTTCAAAAAATTGAATGAGGCCTACTCGTGTTAGAGAAGGCAATCTGCTTTATTCATTTGGCTGATTCAAATCTTAATTCATCCATAAATACCCTTACAGATAGATTTAGAATAATACTTGAACAAATGACTCAGGACCACATGACCCAAGCAGATTGAGACATAACATTAACCATTACAGGTACACCACTTTTGAACTTGGCACCCACACACGCATCCTAAAACTGTACTTCAAATTACCAACATTTGCTGGATCATCAAAAAACCAAGAGAGTTCCAGAAAAACATCTATTTCTGCTTTATTGACTATGCCGAAGCCTTTGACTGTGTGGATCACAATATACTGTAGAAAATTCTGAAAGAGATGGGCATACCAGACCACCTGACCTGCCTCTTGAGAAACCAGTATGCAGGTCAGGAAGCAACAGTTAGAACTGGACATGGAACAACAGACTGGTTCCAAATAAGAAAATGAGTACATCAAGGCTGTATATTATCACCCTGCTTATTTAACTTATGCAGAGTACATCATGAGAAACGCTGGGCTGGAAGAAGCACAAGCTGGAATCAAGATTTCCGGGAGATATATCAATGACCTCAGATATGCAGATGACACCAGCCTGATGGCAAAAATTGAAGAAGACCTAAAGAGCCTCTTGATGAAAATGAAAGTGGAGAGTGAAAAAGTTGGCTTAAAGCTCAACATTCAGAAAACAAAGATCATGGCATCTGGTCCCATCACTTCATGGCAAATAGATGGGGAAACAGTGGAAACAGTGGCTGATTTTATTTTCCTGGGCTCCAAAATCACTGCAGAAGGTGATTGCAGTCATGAAATTTAAAGATGTTTACTCCTTGGAAGGAAAGTTATGACCAGCCTAGACAGCATACTAAAAAGCAGAGACATTACTTTGCCAACAAAGGTCCGTCTAGTCAAGGCTGTGGTTTTTCCCGTGGTCTTGTATGGATGTGAGAGTTGGACTATGAAGAAAGCTGAGTGCCGAAGAATTGATGCTTTTGAACTGCGATATTGGATAAGATTCTTGAGATTTCCTTGGACAGCAAGGAGATCCAACCATTCCATCCTAAAGGAGATCAGTCCTGGGGGTTCATTTTAAGGACTGATGTTGAAGCTGAAACTCCAATACTTTGGCCACCTGATGCAAAGAGCTGACTCATTTGAATAGACTCTGATGCTGGGAAAGATTGAGGGCGGGAGGAGAAGGGGACGACAGAGGATGAGATGGTTGGATGGCATCATTGACTCGATGGGTTTGGGTGGACTCTGGGAGTTGGTGATGGACAGGCAGGCCTGGTGTGCTGCGGTTCATGGGGTCACAAAGAGTCGGACATGACTGAGCGACTGAACTGAACTGAAGTCTGAATGCCCAATAAATCTAATTCACCAGAAAAGGAGGTAAAGTATTATCTTCCTTGATAGAGGCAATTATTATGGTGGTTTGTCACCATAACATCCTTTGCTCCACATCTCAGAGAACTTATGTGGGGATTGTATAAGTTGCTGAATATGTCTGTTCCAATTATGCATTCCAGAACCAGGGGGATAACCAAAGAATGGGTTTGGGTGCCCACTGAAACCAGTGTGAGATGGACCTGAGCTAAAACTCCATTGACCTCCTGACTTCCATAAGACCCTACTGTATGAAACACAGTGACATTTTGGGTTTTTTGCAATTAATATCAGATTATACCCACTGTCCATTAGTTTCCCAGTGGTTTGATTATTTCCATTCCCCTACTGCACAGTTATCCTAATGAACGTCAGAAGATCCCTTTGGGGAAGTCTGAGAGAAAGATTAGTATAAATTGTTGGCAGTGTACCAGGCTCTTTCTTCAGTGGAACCTGGCTTTGCCTTCTATTCTAGGGCTTCTGGACTGTAAACTGGCTCACACTGGCAATTGTTTGAAAGGCTATGTCTTTATGATTCGGGCTACTTTTGTTCTTCAGCTTTTTGTTCTTCAACTTTTGTTCTTCAAAACTTTTATGCTTATACAGATCAAATAAGAATCTTGTCATCTCCCTATCGATTTCCCTCCTATGAACACCATAATCAACTAGCCAACACCATAGGTCTGTGGGAATCAGACTGTTCTAATTGCTGATTTGACCTTTACTCTTCATTGCAGTAACTACTTCCATTATGCCTTGGCCTTTGAGTCGTGATCCTTGGCCCCTGCCACCATAGGATCCAATAACTTCCATTGCATATTTCCTCATTCAGTGATTGCAGTTTCCACTGTAGGCTTGTCTACAGACCAGAGTGATCACAGAGCAGTTCAAAGGATGTCGGGGCTTCCCCAAAAATTTATTAATATTTTTGTACTCATGATGAAAGGTATGTCTCTAGACCCTCCCAGTGTGGTTGAGTAGGTCTTAAAAGACTTATTCACTGTAACATTCCAACCACCTATTTCTAAATTTATCATGTTTTTGTTAAAGTTTTTTTAAAAAACTACATATGCCTTACTTTCGTGGCAACCCTGACCTGACACTGATTTATAACATGTCAAATCAAATGTCTCTTTTGACCAAATGTCACTGAAATCCCCATATAGTTATTTTTACTTTAATAAACTGATTAATATGCTTGCACTAAAGTATTTGCCATTAGATCCAAATTTTGCTGCTTAGAACATTAATGAGAATAACATAACTTCATACATTTATTTTTCAACATTAAAATGTGTCTATTTTCAGTACTTTTTCTAGCATTCTTTTGGGCCTACCAGCATCTGAGGCCTTTTCTTGTAAGGAAGAGCCCATCTCCATATGGAAATTGAAATGCCTGACTACTGCTTTCCAAGGCTTCTTTTTGTCAAGGGCATGACAGGCTATAGGTTCTGAAAATGGGATTCACCAGTTGGAACTATGAGTTTCTTTTTTCTGCTGAGTAGTGGCAACTATGCAGCTATTTCCAGAGAGAGCAGAAGCAGCAGTTTTCTGGGCAGATTCCAGTGACTCAGCTGGTGGTTCACAGTACAGCATCTAGTGTCCAGATCTAACTAGAAGATTTTAAGACAGTCTATGCCATGATTTTGGATGTAGTTCTGAATCCAGTCCTCTAACTCTCCCAAAGACTCTTAGAGTTACCCAATATTCTTTCACTAAATTACTGTTCTGCCTTTATCAACCACATTCTGTCACACCACTGACCAACATCATTGTACACATTAGTAGAGATTATGTAAGAAAAAAATCCATATAAATATCATCACTGTTAATCATTATTTTGGATGGTTTTATTTTCTCTACACTTTGTGCAGAAAGATTTCTGTAAGTTTAAACTACTTTTCTTGTGTTGTTTATTTTTTCTACTCTATACTTTTTAGTGTTACTATTTCCTTTAAAATAACGGAACAATCACAGGATTGCTTTAAATCTTGTTTAAACTTGTGGCGGATTCATTTTGATATTTGGCAAAACTAATACAGTTATGTAAAGTTTAAAAATAAAATAAAATTTAAAAAAAAATTAAAAAAAATCAAAAATTGGAAATATTGAGTATTTGGTGTTATTTGAGGATATATTGTAGGCTTCTCTGGTGGCTCAGTTGGTAAGGAATCCACCTGTAGTGCCGGAGACCTGGGTTCAATCCCTGGGTTGGGAAGATCCCCTGGAGATGGGCATGGAAACCCAGTCCAGTATTCTTTGCCTGCAAAATCCCATAGAACAGTCTTATGGACTCTGTTGGAGAGGGAAAGGGTGGGAAGATTTGGGAGAATGGCATTGAAACATGTGTAATATCATGTATGAAATGAGTTGCCAGTCCAGGTTCAATGCACGATACTGGATGCTTGGGGCTGGTGCACTGGGAGGACCCAGAGGGATGGTGTGGGGAGGGAGGAGGGAGGAGGGTTCAGGATGGGGAGCACATGTATACCTGTGGCGGATTCGTTTTGATGTTTGGCAAAACTAATACAGTGTTTCAGGTTTAAAAAAAAAAAATCCCATAGACAGAGGAGCCTGATGGGCTATATTGTATTCATATGGCATATATGGTTCCTGGAAGATGCTATTTTGGGAGACAGTTCTTTCTTCATGATTAGCTAATTAACTCTAACTTTACTTTCCTCTCAGATTCTACTGGCTCTGCTTTCATGAGGCCATTCACATATCTTTATACTGACTACCACCATCTTATTTTAGGGCCCCATTAACTCTTTCTGGACCTCTTATTTAATGAATCTTCCTTTCTTTAATTCCTTCTTTATCCAGTCTACTCTGTGGCCAATTTAATCTTTCAAGAGAAGAACTCTTAGCTATAATCTTTTTTTCTCACCCCTGTCAACTAAGTTGAATATTAAATCCACAGCTTAACATGTATGACCCTGCACACTATGACTTCAGCTCACCTACTCAAACATATTTGTTAGTGTTCTCCTATGTATACAAAGTTAGGGTAAAACCAGCTATTTTATTGTTGGTGTCTTTATTTTTGTATTTGCGTATCTTTGCTTGTGCTGCTGTTACTGGCTCTTTCCTTAAGCCTGAGCCATAATCTCTTCCTTGAAGATACCATCCATACACCATTATCTCCCCAAATGTCTCCTGACTCCCCAGCATATAGCCTTCCTGTTTTCTGAAATCTCACAGAAGTTTACCTAAGTTCTACTTCAAGCATTAATAGTGTATTATATTTTTCAACATCAGATTATATATATTTCAGTAAATTATCCCCAATTTCATATCTTCTACAGGGTATACATATACATTAAATTTAATGAGTATTAAATGAGCATTCCTTAAATTTTATTCATGTAAATGTTTGGTGAGTTGCAAGTTGCATAATGATCATGGGCAGTGGAAATCAGAGCAAATAAATTTACAATTATCTGGCTCTAAGGAGGAATGGAAAATGTCTGAGGCTGATAATGAGAAGACTCAAAGTATATGGACTGAAGTAAAAAGACTAAAAGTGATTGTTATTGCCTGGAGTCATTATGACTGCCAATTAAGTTTTCTGCAGAAGGGAATGAAGCTTTCAGTAGCATCAATGAGCACCATTGTATGAAACAAATTACCTAGAAAGTAGTAAGTAAAAGAGCTTCATATCAGAAGTTGAAATGGCATTATCTTTTGGAGATTACTGATTTTTTGAACGTGTATTTTTAACTATACAATACAAATTGCAGTGTGACTTTGTGTATACAAAGCAAGCTTGTAAGGCAGTCTGACAAAGTCACTTGGTTTTGATTGAAAGACAAGTATATGACTACATTTCTGCACACCTGTGAAAATATGAGAAATTATCTCTTCTATTTAGATTAGGCTTACCTTCTATGGGACCTCTATGTTTCTTTAATATTGAATTTGGATGATTGTTTTATTATAGAAAGCAATTACTCTCCCAAAGGAAGTGTTTAATTTAATGGAACAAGCATTTAGTAATACCATCTATTGTTATTATGTGCAAATATATAAGTGCTACTATAAAAGATACTAGATATGGCTCCCAGTCCTGAATAATTACATACTCTAAACAATTACTTTTACTTTAAAAAAAAACCTTTATAATTTTTAAAAAAGATGATAATAAATAGAAAAACATGTATCCTTTCACACTTTGTAGTTAAGAGTTGAAAAGCATGTACTTTTTTTTCCCTTTTAATCAAAAAGTCACACTGTGGATATTGCTTTCTGTGGGTAGAAAAATTCTGTCTGTGTTCTTTTATATCCTGAGTAAATTGCTTGTCATGTTAGGTTTGGAAAGTCAAATTAGAATACAAATTAAAAGTGTTTTCCCAAAATCCATTTGGTTGATATTTTAGAATCGTTGCTTTTTGAAGAATATTTGGAAGAATATTGAATTAGAGTACAGTACTAGGACGGCCATCCACAGATGTTCGGGCTGCAGACTGTATGATTCCATGGGCTTCATAATACGCTTGTAATTTTGACATAATAAATGGCCTCTAAATCAGAGGAGATTATCATAACAAAATTTTGCTATGGTTGTTCATGTTTTATGACCACTGCTGATCAGCTGCTCCTCTGCTGCATGTCATCTGCATACAGGTCCTGGGCTGAAGACATATCTTCTATAATGAATTTCTGGTCATATGACAGGAAGCACACCTAGGTTCCAAGATTTCCATAACAAAATAACAGAGGAATTTTGGCTTATATATTTTGGACAAAGTAATTTTAAATGACCACAGTTCACCAAGACAAAATTATATAATCTTGTCACAAGATAATGCAGGGAATTTTGGAGAACAGTAATATAATCTAGCATAGGTACCATTCATCTGAATGAATGCTGAAGCCTCTGTGTATTTTGTTTTACTTGGAATCTGAATTTTTATGTTTGGATTCTCCCTATACATTCATTTCAGAGAAGGCGATGGCACCCCACTCCAGTACTCTTGCCTAGAAATTCCCATGGACGGAGGAGCCTGGTGGGCTGCAGTCCATGAGGTCGCAAAGAGTCGGACACGACTGAGCGACTTCACTTTCACTTTTCACTTTCATGCATTGGAGAAGGAAATGGCAACACACTCCAGTGTTCTTGCCTGGAGAATCCCAGGGACGGGGGAGCCTGGTGGGCTGCCGTCTATGGGGTCGCACAGAGTCGGACACGACTGAAGCGACTTAGCAGCAGCAGCAGCAGCATACATTCATTTTAATTTAATTTCTTTAAAAAGTTACTATGTGTTGAGATTTGAATATTCAGATTTTAAGATTTTATTGAAAAACAATCTCTATCCAAATCAGCTAAAGAATTGACATAGGCATATTCGTTTTTAAGTTCAGAGCCTGAATATTAATAATGAAGCTAGCCAGTTAACTCTCTGTGCTTTAAGATACAGGTGTTGTAAATGATCACTTTTCTTCTTTTATGTTATCAGACTTAAAGAATAGTGTTTATTAAAGTGTGGTTCATGAAGAACAGTCTAAGTTATACAACTCATGTTAGTATACAGTCTGTTTAAAATTAACAATATTATTCATTAATAATTCTAATGGATATTAAATTTTTAAATCTATCATATATGGAGGTCAGAAGTCTCATTAAAAAGGAGATAGCTCACAACTTTCATTATTAGTTCCATAGCATCAATTTTAATGCTATGAAGCTTTAATTACTTATTTCACTACTACACTACTACACTTTAAAAAATTAAAGTTTTAGACTTTATCTCTTTCCTTGATTTCAGAAATAGCAATATTGAATAGTCAGAGGTTATAATAGAATTACATTATGGATAGACTTAGCCATGAAAATCCAATTTAGATTTTGTTTTTATAGTCTATTAATTCCATCTTTCACATGATGGCATACGTCCTAAATTAAGTATATTTGTAGTGGTACTGTGGAATTTTAAATATCAATTGACATAAAGCCACTATGAGCTAATAATCATATGATTTTTGTTACGATTCAAAATACTGTGTTTGTAAATCCTGACATCTACCGTTTCATTTTCATTAAGGACTTTAACTCCACTGTTCTTTATTCTAAAGGACTCCTTTTTTATAGTCTACATGGAGTGACATCTTACACTGGTGTCAACTTATTATATATATTAACATTTATGTGTCAAATAGGACTCTGCTTTGCTGTTTCTAAAAAAGTCCAATACAGGTTTCCTCCAGCACTGAAACAGGTTTTTGTTAATTCATTTGAGCTCCAGGTAAAGTTGTTTGCTGATATTTAGTGATTAATGTGGGGTGAAATATGTACATCTTCAAGCACTGAAATCCCATTTGGTGTGAAATTACATTTCTTAAGGCTAGATGTATGACAGACATGTGGTATCTTAGCTAATAAGACCCACAGATACAATAGCAGGCTCTCTTCTATTTCATGTTCAAACTAGAATGCACATTCATTTAGTTCATCAGCTAGTAGAATCACCTTCAATGTTTATATAATCTCCTTTACTTCCCTCACTTTCTCTTCCTACCTCTCTTCCCATCTCTCCCTCATCTAGTTTAAATATCGTTGGTGTCTTGTATATATAATGTGATTCCATTGTATACATCTTTAGATGTTTATTATGGCATCTCTGACAATACTCATTCTCTCACATATCTCCCTGTTTCATTTTCATATTATAGAATCATTGCCCAATTAATATGAGTTAACAGATACATATTAGACACTAATGCTTCATAAAATGTAAACTTTTATCTTAATGCATAGAAATAGAGGAAAACAATAGAATGGGAAAGACTACAGATCTCTTCAAGAAAATTAGAGATACCAAGGGAACATTTTATGCAAATATGGGCTCAATAAAGGACAGAAATAGTAGGGACCTAACAGAAGCAGAAGATATTAAGAAGAGGTGGCAAGAATACACAGAAGAACTGTGCAAAAAAGATCTTCACGACCCAGATAATCACGATGGTGTGATCACTCAGCTAGAGCCAGACATCATGGAATGTGAAGTCAAGTGGGCCTTAGAAAGCATCACTATGAACAAAGCTAGTGGAGGTGATGGAATTCCAGTTGAGCTATTTCAAATCCTAAAAGATGATGCTGTGAAAGTGCTGCACTCAATATGCCAGAAAATTTGGAAAACTCAGCATGGACACAGGACTGGAAAAGGTCAGTTTTCATTCCAATCCCAAAGAAAGGCAATGCCAAAGAATGCTCAAACTACAGCACAATTGCACTCATCTCACATGCTAGTAAAGTGATGTTTAAACTTCTCCAAGCCAGGCTTCAGCAACACATGAACCGTGAACTTCCTGATGTTCAAGCTGGTTTTAGAAAAGGCAGAGGAACCAGAGATCAAATTGCCAACATCTGCTGGATCATCAAAAAAGCAAGAGAATTCCAGGAAAACATTGATTTCTGCTTTATTGACTATGCCAAAGCCTTTGACTATGTGGATCACAATAAACTGTGGAAAATTCTGAAAGAGATGGGCATACCAGATCACCTGACCTGCCTCTTGAGAAACCTATATGCACATCAGGAAGCATCAGTTAGAACTGGACATGGAACAACAGGCTGATTCCAAATAGGAAAAGGAGTATGTCAAGGCTGTATACTGTCACCCTGCTTATTTAACTTATATGCAGAGTACATCATGAGAAACACTGAGCTGGAGGAAGCACAAGCTGGAATCAAGATTGCCAGGAGAAATATCAATCACTTCAGATATGCAGTTGACACCACCCTTATGGCAGAAAGTGAAGAAGAACTAAAGAGCTTCTTGATGAAAGTGAAAGAGGAGAGTAAAAAGTTGGCTTCAAGCTCAACATTCAGAAAACTAGGATCATGGCATCCGGTCCCATCACTTCATTGGAAATAGATGGGGAAACAGTGGAAACAGTGTCAGACTATTTTTCTGGGATCCAAAATCACTGCAGATGGTGATTGCAACCATGAAATTGGGGCTGGTGCACTGGGACGACCCAGAGGGATGGTATGGGGAGGGAGGAGGGAGGAGGGCTCAGGATGGAGAACACATGTATACCTGTGGTGGGTTCATTTTGATATTTGGCAAAACCAATACAATATTGTAAAGTTTAAAAATGAAATAAAATTAAAAAAAAAAAAAAGATGCTTACTCCTTGGAAGGAAAATGCAGCCTACCAGGCTCCTCCATCCATGGGTTTTCCAGGCAAGAGTACTGCAGTGGGGTGCCATTGCCTTCTCCGATGACCAACCTAGACAGCATATTAAAGAGCAGAGACATTCCTTTGCCAACAAAGGTCTGTCTAGCCAAGGCTATGGTTTTTCCAGTGGTCATGTATGAATGTGAGAGTTGGACTATAAGGAAAGCTCCAAAGAATTGATGCTTTTGAACTGTGGTGTTGGAGAAGACTCTTGACAGTCCCTTGGACTGTGAGGCGATCCAACCAGTCCATCCTAAAGGAGATCAGTCCTGGGTGTTCATTGGAAGGACTGATGTTGAAGCTGAAAGTCCAGTACTTTGGCCACCTGAGAGCTGACTCATTTGAAAAGACCCTGATGCTGGGAAAGATTGAGGGCAGGAAGACAAGGGGACGACAGAGGATGAGATGGTTGATGTCGACTCAATAGACATGAGTTTGTGTAAACTCCAGCAGTTGGTGATGGATAGGGAGGCCTGGCATGCTGCGGTTCATGGGGTCGCAAAGATTCGGATACAACTGAGTGACTGAACTGAACTGAACCTCTAATTAATTCTATTATGTTCATGGTTTCCCTCATTTAACCTCACCTTAGAACTTTCATTTGAGTAAGTAAATTGACTTTTGCTTACTAAAAATAAAGTTTGTAGAGATTTTAAACCTGTAAGTATTTACCTAATGTAATTTCATACGCAGTGCAGAGTATAGACATATACTCTGAGGCCATAAAGGACCCAGAATTTAAGAAAAATGCATGTGCTCCTGGTAAGCACTTGCTAAATACCCTCAGCGAATTTAGGAATAAGTAAGAAAGTTCTATATTAGACAAAGCTGTAGAGGGGAATAGAAACAGTTTTATGAGCAAATGATAGTATTAGTTACTATTAATGTCATTTCTTCTGTATTCACAATTGAATCAAGAAATTCAAATCATATAAGCTGAAGGGCTATTCTTAGATAGCATCTTTAACACCTCAGGTAGAATCTGCATTAAAAAAAAACCCTAAGTGAAGGTATGTGTACTCAGTCACTCAGTCGTGTCCGACTCTTTGCTCTTTGTGACCACATGGACTACACAGCCTTCCAGGGTCCTCTGTCCATAGCATTTCCTACGCAAGAATACTGTAGTGGGTTTCCATTTCCTTCTCCAGGGGTTCTTCCCAACCCAGGGATCTTACCTGTGTCTCCTGTGTCTCCTGCATTGGCAGGCAGATTCTTTGCTACCAAGCCACCTAGGAAGTGAAGGTATAATCACAGATAAAGTTGCTAACTCAAAAACTTGTGCTGAAAAGACAGTAGGACACCAGGGAACCAGGATCAAGTCTGAGGGCAAATGAGAGAAATAAATTCCAAGGAATGACACCTAGGCACTCTGCATATTACTGACTGGAGGGCCTGAAAGCCCCATTTTTTTCTTGAGGATAATGCATAAACTAGTAATAAACTCACTATTAAGTATTAAAACTAGCCAGGAAAAAATTCTGTCTTAGCTAGAGAAAAAAACCAATATTAGAACATGGGAGGTTAATACCAGCTCTCTGGAGGCTCAGATGGTAAAGAATCTGCCTGCAATGCAGGAGACCTGGGTTCAATTCCTAGGTCAAGTGGATCCTCTGGAGAAGGAAATAGCAACCCACTCCAGTATTCTTGCCTGCACAATCCCATGGACAGAGGACCCTGATGGCTACAATCCATGGGGCACACACGACTGAGTGATCAACATTCACTTTTCACACAGATTTATAAGTGATAGAAGGCATTGATTCCACATGTTATGGAGACTAAGAAATGTTGAATTAGTGTCTGTTGAAAGAATAAGTGCAGAGATATTAAAAAAAAAGATTAGTACAGCTATTCATTCCAAATGCATAGAGGTAAATTATTATCTAATGAGTGAAAGATGATAGAAGTCGGTAAAGCTTGATTTTTTCAGTCATGGAAAAAAACCTCAGTAGGAAGATTAATGTGTAGGAGAGTGATTATCAGTGGGTAGAATCTGGGACTAGAAAAGGTGGTCAAGAGTCCAGGCAGCCATGTTTAGAAGAAGTAAGAGATAATGAAGGTAGAAAGAGCAGGCATGGAAGGGAGGCTCAACCTGAAGAAGATATTAAAGTACAGCCAATAAGCCTTTGTGGAGAAGGAAATGGCAACCCACTCCAGTATTCTTGCCTAGAAAATCCCATGCACGGAGGAGTCTGGTAGACTACAGTCCATGGGGTTGCAAAGAGTCGGACATGACTCAGTGTCTTCATTTTCACTTTCAATAAGTCTTTGAACTGGTTTTGTGTGATGTCTGGGTGAAGTTAGAACCATAGCTAACTACAAGATCAAAGTATTAGTGACAGTGAGAATGGTAACTCAGTTATCAGAATTACAGCATTCTAGAGATGGGACAGATTTGGCTATATAGGCACATAGTTAGGGAGTGGAGGAAACATGATCAGTTCAGTTTGGGACATAATGTGTTTAGATATTCATCAAGTAAGATGGCTAGAAGATAATTTGTAATAGGGCTGTGTGATCTGAAAGGCCAAAACCATAGAAATTACCAAGAGAGAACTCTGGAAGGACATGGACATGGGGAAACCTTAAAGAGTAATACAGATTAAAAATAAGGAGTGTTTATAGAACAAGAAGTCTGTACAATTAATACATGTGAAAGCAGAACATTAAGAAGGAAGCACATTGAGCATTGCCCAATGCAATGCAGAATTGAGAAACGCAGCAGCTAACTGGTTCACAAGTGGCAACCTGAAACGATAGGAGTGGAGTCGGGTTGTAATGGGTTAAGGGTGTGGTGGCTGTCGGCATGAACATGACATGTGTAAACTGATGTTTTAAAGTTTGCTGTGAGAAATAAAAATTTTATGTAGAAAATGCTTGCTTTTAATTTGTAAGATAAGGAAGCATCCCTACAATCGGATGTGCACATTCCTAAAATTTTACAGAGGGAGTACAATCAGCTCCTAAATGCACCACTATGCCTACTTATGATGTATTGTACACAGTAGTAATTGAAAGGTAAAACAATTGCCATATATTTCATTTGGCTTTTGTTGTTATGTGAATGTGGAACTTTGTAATTACTCTATAGGTATGAGTCATCTTCACAATCATTTTTGTCTCTTTTTAGAGGGATATAAAGAATAAAGCTGTAAAATCAGGAAGGAATCAAATATAAATAATTAAATAAAGTTTGCTATGAGATAATGGTTTGACAGAGAGTGTGCAAGCTATGGACGTGTTTCAAGAAATGTGAAATATGTAGGAGTAGGAACTATTAATACATCTTAGCTGTTCTGTATGTCCTGTGGAACTTTTCACAGTTCTTGGCACAGGGAAGTCTCTTACCAATTGTTGAATTAATGATTAAATAAGCAAGAAAACCAGCTGAGAGGCTATTTACTTTCTTGTCCAGAATCCTGAAACGCATGACCTTGCAAGTGTTTCATGAACAGATAGCTTAAGCAGATCTAACTGCACTATGATTCTTAGTCCTTCTAAAATTCCTGACCTAGTACTTAAATATGGAGTAAACATGAATTGCTGAGACACAACTTTAAGCAAATAAAAACCAATCATACTGTTAAACACAATGCCAGTTTTGTTTTTTTTTAATAATCTGTTGGACTGAATTAGATTCATTTTAAAGTATTGCTTATGTTCTATGAATATGAATTGCTGTAGATCTGGATACATCTTCTTTGATCATATCCATCATATTTGATCATATACACATATTCCAAAGGTGTAATGTCCTAAAATAAAGGAATGTCTCTAAAACTTAGAGATGTACTTAATGTTGTACTATCTATCAGTAGTTCAACTGCTTCCCTTGAATAATAGCATCATCATTCCCTTGCCTATTGCTCAAATGACTAGTTACATAGCACAACCAAACTCTTGTAGTTTCAGAGAACCAAGAACATTTACATTTTTAATGAGCAAATAGCATGCTGTTCATGGCTTTGACCTCAGGTAACATGATCTGCATAGTGATTCATGATTAGCACCAACAAAATTATTTCATAAGCTTACAGATTTCCAAACAATATGACTTTTGAGTCTAACTTGCTAGATTTTGTCTTTTTCTATTACTTCTCATGTCATATATTGAATAAATATATAGATCTTATTTTGAAATATGTTAGAAGTTTTGGCTAGACCTAGACTTAAAGTTTGAGACATTAAATAACTTGCTGGTTGTAATAAATATTAATATAAAATGCCATAAACTATATTTGAAATGTATTAAAACTTAAATGTCAAAAGTGACATGCTAGCAAATTCTAGAAATATAACATTTTAAATTCTTTAAAATATCATCTTCAAGATATTTAAAAACACATTAGCATACTAGTTTGATCAGGCTTCCATAACAAAAATGCCACAGACTGGGTGGTTTATACAACAGAAATTTAATTACAGTTCTGAAGGCTATAAGTCTGAGACCAAGGTGTCTGCAAAGTTTGATTTCTTCCATGACCCCTCTGCTTGGCTTAAAGATGGCTGTCTTCTCCCTCTGTCCTCACTTGTCCTTTTCTTTGTTCATCCCTGGTATCTCTCTATGTGTCTTAATCTCCTTCTTTAGATTGGATAAGGGCCTATCTTGTTTTAACTCAATCATTTATTTAAAAGCCCTATTTCCAAATATACTTACATTCTGTGATACTGAGGGTTAGAGCCTTAGCACATGTCATTCCATAACAATGAACTTAAAGTATTGGGTAGATTTTTCTGCTCACCCAGAAAATTTTCCAAGGTTCAGAAAAATGTAGAAAAATATGAAATACATATTTAGGAAACCCATTATGGACAGAAAAATGAAGCTACTGCATTGTAGTGATTGAAGAGTTAGACTTATAATCAGATAATTTGGATTGTATTCCTCAAATATGCTAAGATATAAAAGTGGAAGGAATTTTGGAAAATCGAATTACTGTTGTATTAAGAAACAGAATGGCTGGCTCAATTTTGCAAGTATTCCCAGCAAGTTTCCTCATGAAATGATCAGTCTACTTTTTATTCAGATAAATTCAGCCTATAATACAAATAAGTGAAAATAAATGTTGATTATTGTAAATGTGTAGATTTGTAATTATTAACTATCCTGGCAAATCACATATAATGCTTTTAAATGAAAACATGTAATATATGTATCTATTCTAAGCCTTTTACTTTATTTTGTGAACATTTATAGTATGCAAAATAAATGATGCAAGTACCATGTACAATTGCTCTGTTTATTAAATTCTATCTACAAATTTGAAGTTATCTAAAACAGTCTATTAGAATATTTGGAAAACGCTTTTTGAAGTATCAATACTAGACGTACAGTGTTTGATAGGAATGGGAAAATTAGATTTATGACGTAGATACCAATCTATGTAAGCCACCTGAAGCCTTTTCTTTTGAGTATCACCACTGTCTGGATGGCTCCAGTGGAAATGGCTACCTCAGAGCGTTGGCTATGTTTTTGATCCTGACCTCTGAACATATTGATTCAGTAAGGCCCAGGTATACCTGGACCAAATATAATTCCTCTTCTCTAAACTGAAAGATAGAGTAGAGAAAAGTGATAGCCAAGAGTTTTGGAAGATAAGTCCTCCTGGTGGCCATACCCCAGAGAAAAGACCCTGGTTCCTGCCTTTCTGGAGACTGGATAAGATGTCCCAGTGATTTTTCAAAAAATTTCACATCACTTTTATTTCTTTCATTTTCATAGTTTGGCTTAGATTACCTGCAACTAAAATAACCTAATGTATTCTCATAAAGGAACAATTTAAAAGTATCCTGAGACAGATAATTGGTTCCCACTGAAATTCCCTCAGAATACTGACTTTCTCCCCCAAATATATCATCACAATTTTATATTATAAACTTGCTTATCTAAAAAGAAACATTATTGGAAATGAATCTAAGAAATATATAGGATTTTCAATCATGCATTGACAATTTTTATAAATTGGTTATCACCAATTGACTATACACTTTTTATTAGTTTATTGTGATTCCTCTGCTGAAATATAAGCAACACTTTGCATTATGGAGAATTAATGAAGTTGAGCTAACTGCATCTTAATCTTGTCAGAAACATCGAGAAATCATGCTAGTTTCAGGGGTTGTGATGATTTTGTACAGAAAAAAGTAGCTTCAGAAAGTCTTTTCTAGAAGAGAGTCCTTTTAAGAAAATTGACATTTTCTTCATAGATATTTTCAAAAATTATGACTTACCATATAGCTTCATACAAGACTCAAGATACAAGTCATTCTCTTTTAAATAAGTAAGTATGAATTATATGAATGATAAACATAAGCCTATAGCCTTTGATTTGCTGAACAGTGGATGACTGCCTGGTACTATAGCTAGAGGAAATAATGATGAAACTTGACAATAAAAATGTTTCAGATCAGATCAGTTGCTCAGTCGTGTTGGACTCTTTGCGACCCCATGAATCGCAGCATGCCAGGCCTCCCTGTCCATCACCAACCCCTGGAGTTCACTGAGACTCACGTCCATCGAGTCAGTGATGCCATCCAGCCATCTCATCCTCTGTTGTCCCCTTCTCCTCCTGCCCCCAATGTCTCCCAGCATCAGTCTTTTCCAATGAGTCAACTCTTTGCATGAGGTGGCCAAAGTACTGGAGTTTCAGCTTTAGCATCATTCCTTCCAAAGAAATCCCAGGGCTGATCTCCTTCAGAATGGACTGGTTGGATCTCCTTGCAGTCCAAGGTACTCTCAAGAGTCTTCTCCAACACCACAGTTCAAAAGCATCAATTCTTTGGCGCTCAGCCTTCTTCACAGTCCAACTCTCACATCCATACATGACCACAGGAAAAACCATAGCCTTGACTAGACGAACCTTTGTTGGCAAAGTAATGTCTCTGCTTCTGAATATGCTATCTAGCTTGGTCATAATTTTCGTTCCAAGGTGTAAGCATCTTTTAATTTCATGGCTGCAGTCACCATCTGCAGTGATTTTGGAGCCCAGAAAAATAAAGTCTGACACTGTTTCCACTGTTTCCCCATCTATTTCCCATGAAGTGATGGGACCGCATGCCATGATCTTAGTTTTCTGAATGCTGAGCTTTAAGCCAACTTTTTCACTCTCCACTTTCACTTTCATCAAGGGGCTTTTGAGTTCCTCTTCACTTTCTGCCATAAGGGTGGTGTCATCTGCATATCTGAGGTTATTGATATTTCTCCCGGCAATCTTGATTCCAGTTTGTGTTTCTTCCAGTCCAGCATTTCTCATGATGTACTCTGCATATAAGTTAAATAAACAGGGTGACAATATACAGCCTTGACGAATTCCTTTTCCTATTTGGAACCAGTCTGTTGTTCCATGTCCAGTTCTAACTGTTGCTTCCTGACCTGCATACAAATTTCTCAAGAGGCAGATCAGGTGATCTGGTATTCCCATGTCTTTCAGAATTTTCCACAGTTTATTGTGATCCACACAGTCAAAGGCTTTGGCATAGTCGATAAAACAGAAATAGATGTTTTTCTGGAACTCTCTTGCTTTTTCCATGATCCAGCGGATGTTGGCAATTTGATCTCTGGTTCCTCTGCCTTTTCTAAAACCAGCTTGAACATCAGGAAGTTCACAGTTCACATATTGCTGAAGCCTGGCTTGAAGAATTTTGAGCATTACTTTACTAGCATGTGAGATGAGTGCAATTGTGTGGTAGTTTGAGCATTCTTTGGCATTGCCTTTCTTTGGGATTGGAATGAAAATTGACCTTTTCCAGTCCTGTGGCCACTGCTCAGTTTTCCAAATTTGCTGACATATTGAGTGCAGCACTTTCACAGCATCATCTTTCAGGATTTGGAATAGCTCAACTGGAATTCCATCACCTCCACTAACTTTGTTCATAGTGATGCTTTCTAAGGCCCACTTGACTTCACATTCCAGGATGTCTGGCTCTAGGTCAGTGATCACACCATCGTGATTATCTGGGTCATGAAGATCTTTTTTGTACAGTTCTTCTGTGTATTCTTGCCATCTCTTCTTAATATCTTCTGCTTCTGTTAGGTCCATACCATTTCTGTCCTTTATCGAGCTCATCTTTGCATGAAATGTTCCTTTGATATCTCTAATTTTCTTGAAGAGATCCCTAGTCTTTTCCATTCTGTTGTTTTCCTCTATATCTTTGCATTGATCGCTGAAGAAGGCTTTCTTATCTCTTCTTGCTATTCTTTGGAACTCTGCATTCAGATGTTTATATCTTTCCTTTTCTCCTTTGCTTTTCACTTCTCTTCTTTTCACAGCTATTTGTAAGGCCTCCCCAGACAGCCATAATGCTTAAACATGGCTAATTTTCTTCTTTGTTTCTTATAAAGGAAGTCTATATATTTTAAATCTATTTTTTTATTTAGGTTTAACATTATTTTCAATATTATTTTAAAATGCATATTTTAAGGCTCAGCAGGAAGTGATAGTGTTCATCTCATTTAACTGGTCAGCTTAATTTTATTTAATAATAATTTGCACTCAGAATTAATAATAGCTTTTCATATACTTACCTCCTTAAGTTTGACATATGACATGAGTAGTGTGTTACCCATTTTCAGATAAGAAGATGTAACCAAGCAGAGTCAATGTTTCCAAAAACCATTGCTCTCTCTGATTAGTTTTAAATAAAAGTCAAATCCAGTTCTATAAACCTGACCAGGAAGATGAAAGACTTATATGGTGAGAACTATAAAATATTGATAAAGGAATTTGAAGATGATTCAAAGAATTGAAACTATCCCATGCTTATGGATTGGAATAATTAATATTGTTAAAATGCTATAGATTTAATGCAATCTCTATGAAATTAACCATGACATTTTTAACAGAACTAGAACAAATAATCCTAAAATGTATATGGAACCATAAAAGAACCAGAATTGCCAAACCAATCCTAAGGAGAAAGAACAAAGCTGGAGGCATAGCCCTACCAGACTTCATGCAATCTACAAAGCTACAGTAGTCAAAACAGAATGGTATGGCATAAAAAGTGACATGAACCAACAGAACAGAAGAGAAAGCCAAAAAATAAGCCCACAGATCTATGGTCAGTTCATTTTCAACAAAAGATATGAGAATATACAATGGAGAAATGATAGCCTCTTCAGCAAGTGGTATTGGGAAAGCTGGACAGCTGCAGCATGTAAATTAAAGATAAATTCATAATGGCTAAAAGTCTTAACTATAAGACATGACACCATTAAACTTCTAGAAGAGAACCTAGGCAAAACATTCTCTGACACAAATCATAGCAATGTTTTCTTAAGTCAGTCTCCCCATGCAATAGAAATAAGAGCAAAGATAAACAAATGGGACCTAATTAAACTTAAAATCCTTTGCACAGCAAAAGAAACCATAAACAAAATGAAAAGACAACCTACAGGATGGGAGAAAAAAATTGCAAATGAAGTGACCAACAAGGGATTAATTTCCAAAATATACAAACAGCTCATACAACTCAATAAAAAAAAATCAATAATAAAATGGGCAGAATACCTAAATAGATAGTTCAGTTCAATTCAGTTCAGTTCAGTTCAGTCGCTCAGTCATATCCAACTCTGCGACCCCATGGACTTCAGCACACCAGGCCTCCCTGTCCTTCAACAACTCCCAGAGTTTACTCAAACTCATGTCCATTGAGTCGGTGATGCCATCCAACCATCTCATCTTCTGTGGTCCCCTTCTCCTCTCACCTTCGATCTTTCCCAGAATCACAGTGTTTTCCAATGAGTTGGGTCTTCACATCAGGTGGCCACGTATTGGAGTTTCAGCTTCAGCATCAGTCCTTCTAATGAATATTCAGGACTGATTTCCTTTAGGATGGACTGGTTGGATCTCCTTGCAGTCCAAGGGACTCTTAAGTGTCTTCTCCAACACCACGGTTCAAAAGCATCAATTCTTTGGCACTCAGATTTCTTTATAGTCCAGCTCTCACATCCATACATGACTACTGGAAAAACCATAGCTTTGACTAGACGAACTAGTGGGAATGGCAAACCACTTCAGTATTCTTACCTTGAGAACCCCATGAACAGTATGAAAAGGCAAAATAAACATATAGATATGGCACATGAAAAGATGTTCAATGTTGCTAACTATTAGAAAAATGAAAATCAAAATTACATCCAGGTACCAGCTCACACCAGTCAGAATAGTCATATTAAAAGAGTCTAACACTAACAAATACTAGAGAGGGTGTGGAGAAAAGGGCTATATTGTTACAGGGCTTCCCTGTAGCTCAGAAGGTAAAGCATTTGCTTGCAGTATAGGAAACTTGGGCTCTATCCCTGAATCAGGAAGATCCCCTGGAGAAGGGAATGACAATCCACTAATATTCTTGCCTAGAGAATTCCGTAAACAGAGGAGCGTAGTGGGCTACAGTCCATGGGGTCACAAAGAGTCAGACATGACTGAGCGACTAACACTATAACGCTATACTGCACTGTTAGTGGGACTAAATTGGTACAGCCATTATGGAAAACTGGAGAAGGAAATGGCAACCCACTCCAGTATTCTTGCCTGGAAAATTCCATGGACAGAAGAGCCTGGCAGGCTTCAGTCCGTGGGGTCGCAAAGAATCGGAAATGACTGAGTGACTGACCACACACATGATGGAAAACGATAAAGACGTTCCTTAAACAAAAAAAAAAAAGCAAACTAAAAATAGAATTGCTGTATGATCCAGCAATCCTACTCCTGGGCATATATCTGGCTGCTGCTGCTCAGTCGCTTCAGTCCTGTCCGACTCTGTGTGACCCCATAGACGGCAGCCACTAGGCTCCCCTGTCCCTGGGATTCTCCAGGCAAGAACACTGGCGTGGGTTGCCATTTCCTTCTCCACATCTCAAAAATATACAAGCAACTCCTACAGCTCAATTCCAGAAAAATAAATGACCCAATCAAAAAATGGGCCAAAGAACTAAATAGACATTGCTCCAAAGAAGACATACAGATGGCTAACAAACACATGAAAAGATGCTCAACATCACTCATTATCAGATAAATGCAAATCAAAACCACTATGAGGTACCATTTCACGCCAATCAGAATGGCTGCCATCCAAAAGTCTACAAGCAATAAATGCTGGAGAAGGTGTGGGGAAAAGGGAACCCTCTTACACTGTTGGTGGGAGTGCAAACTGGTACAGCCACTATGGAGAACAGTGTGGAGATTCCTTAAAAAACTGGAAATAGAACTGCCTTATGATCCAGCAATCCCACTGCTGGGCATACACACTGAGGAAACCAGAATTGAAAGAGACACGTGTAGCCCAATGTTCATCGCAGCACTGTTTATAATAGCCAGGACATGGAAGCAACCTAGATGTCCATCAGCAGATGAATGGATAAGAAAGCAGTGGTACAGATACACAATGGAATATTACTCAGCCATTAAAAAGAATACATTTGAATCAGTTCTAATGAGGTGGATGAAACTGGAATCTATTATACAGAGTGAAGTAAGCCAGAAAGAAAAACACCAATACAGTATACTAACACATTTATATGGAATTTAGAAAGATGGTTAACAATAACCCTGTATATGAGACAGCAAAAGAGACACTGATGTATAGAACAGTCTTTTGGACTCTGTGGGAGAGGGAGAGGGTGGGATGATGTAGGAGAATGGCATTGAAACATGTATAATATCATATATGAAACAAGTCGCCGGTCCAGGTTCGATGCACGATACTGAATGCTTGGGGCTGCTGCACTGGGATGACCCAGAGGGATGGTATGGGGAGCGAGGAGGGTTCAGGATGGGGAACACATGTATACCTGTGGTGGATTCATTTTGATATATGGCAAAACCAATACAATATTGTAAAGTTAAAAAATAAAATTAAAAAAAATATGTGTAATATATATGTATATGTATATATATTAAATTTAGCCATAAATAAGAAAAAAAGGACACACCCCAATATTCATAGCTATACAATTTACAATAGCCAAATTCAGAAGCAGCCTAAATGTCCAAAGACAGATATGTGGATAAAGAAGATGTGGTATATATACACAGTGGAATACTACTTAGCCATAAAAAGAAAGAAATATCTACACCACCACCCCCTAATCCCCACAGTGCTCTTTGGTAACCATGATTTTGTCTGTGAGTCTATTTCTGCTTTGTAAATAAGTTCATTTGTGCCATTTGTTTTAGATTCTTCATATAAGTATACCATATGATATGTGTCTTTTTCTGACCTAACTTCACCTAGTATGATAATCTCTGCTGCTGCTGCTGCTGCTGCTGCTAAGTTGCTTCAGTCGTGTCCGACTCTGTGCAACCCCATAGACAGCAGCCCACCAGGCTCCCCCGTCCCTGAGATTCTCCAGGCAAGAACACTGGAGTGGGTTGCCATTTCCTTCTCCGATGCGTGAAAGTGAAAGTGAAGTCACTCAGTCATGTCTGACTCTTCGCAACCCCATGGACTGCAGCCCACCAGCTCCATCCATATTGCTGCAAATGGCATTATTTCATTCTCTTTTTAAAAATTTTTTTGAAGTATAGTTAATTTACAACATTGTTAGTTTCAAGTGTACAGCACATGGATTCAATTATATGTATATAGGTTATTTATGTATATATATAAACTGAATATTGTATAGGTTATTGCACAGTATTGAGTATCATTCCCTATGAACTATAGTAGGTCCCTGTTGTTTACTTACTCGCTATACAGTACTGTGTTTGTGTAAATCCCAAACTCCTAAAAAAGAATAAAATAATGCCATTTTCAACAACATGGATTGACCTAGAGATTATCATATTAAGTGAAGTAAATCAGATCAAAACAAGTATCATATGATACTAATATAGCTGCTACACAGGTGGCACAGTGCTAAAGAATCTACCTTCCAGTGCAGGAGATGCAAGAGATGTGGGTTTGATTCCTGGGTCAGGAAGATCCCTTGGAGTAGAAATGGCTGCCCACTCCTGTATTCTTGCCTGGAAAATTCTGTGGACAAAGGAGTCTGACAGGCTATAGTCCATGTGGTTGTGAAGGGTTGAACATGACTGAGCACACACACACACATCACTTATATGTGGAATCAATATTGTAAAGTAATTAGCCTCCAATTAAAATAAATAAATTTAAATTTTTTAAAAAATAAAATATGACACAAATGAACTTATTTAGGAAACAGACTCACAGACATAGAAAACAAATTTATGATTACCAAAGGGGAGAGGGCATGGGTGAGGGATAAATTAGGAGTTTTGGATTAGCAGATACAAGCTACTTTATATAGAATGGAAAACAACTGTGACCTACTGTATAGCACAAGGAATTATATTCAATATCCTATAATACATCATAATGGAAAAGAATATGGAAAAAAAAATATATATATATATAACCAAATCGCTTTCTGTACACCAACTAACACATCATTCATTATAAGTTAGCCATAATTCAATATAAATAAATAAATACAATTCCTTAACATGGAAAAATTTTCACAATAAATTAATTAAATACAAGTTAAAGCAATGCATACAACTTTAAATAATGAATTATTAAGTAATAGGAAAATATGAATACTCAAGGATAGTAAGCAACAAGAAAATCAGTCCTCTCATATACAACTATTAGAGCCGGTAACACTGTTCTGCTGGAAATTTAGTAACGTTTTGAAAAGCAATATAATTTCTTACTATTACTTAAAATCCCATGAGGAATTTATCCTGAGAAAGTAATCCTGAATCAGCATTAGCAGTTTTCCAACAAAATTTTATTTATTTATTTTAAATTGTAAGATAATATAATATATTAATAGATAATTCAGTTACTATACATCATATATTTAAAATACTATGCAATCATTAAATGATCATGTTGAAATCTACTTCAGTTCAGTTCAGTTCAGTCGCTCAGTCGTGTCAGACTCTTTGCGACTCCATGAATCCCAGCACGCCAGGCCTCCCTGTCCATCACCAACTCCCGGAGTTCACTCAGACTCACGTCCATCGAGTCAGTGATGCCATCCAGCCACCTCATCCTCTGTCGTCTCCTTCTCCTCCTGCCCCCAATCCCTCCCAGCATCAGTCTTTTCCAATGAGTCAACTCTTCTCATGAGGTGGCCAAAGTACTGGAGTTTCAGCTTTAGCATCATTCCTTCCAAAGAAATCCCATGGCTGATCTCCTTCAGAATGGACTGGTTGGATCTCCTTGCAGTCCAAGGGACTCTCAAGAGTCTTCTCCAACACCACAGTTCAAAAGCATCAATTCTTCGGTGCTCAGTCTTCTTCACAGTCCAACTCTCACATCCATACATGACCACAGGAAAAACCATAGCCTTGACTAGACGAACCTTTGTTGGCAAAGTAATGTCTCTGCTTTTAAATATGCTATCTAAGTTGGACATAACTTTCCTTCCAAGGAGTAAGCATCTTTTAATTTCATGGCTGCAGTCACCATCTGCAGTGATTTTGGAGCCCCCAAAAATAAAGTCTGACACTGTTTCCACTGTTTCCCCATCTATTTCCCATGAAGTGATGGGAACGGATGCCATGATCTTCGTTTTCTGAGTGTTGAGCTTTTAGCCAACTTTTTCACTCTCCACTTTCACTTTCATCAGGAGGCTTTTTAGTTCCTCTTCACTTTCTGCCATAAGGGTGGTGTCATTTGCATATCTGAGGTTATTGATATTTCTCCCAGCAGTCTTGATTCCAGCTTGTGTTTCTTCCAGTCCAGCACTTAAGCAACAGTTAGAACTGGACATGGAACAACAGACTGGTTCCAAATAGGAAAAGGAGTACGTCAAGGCTGTATATTGTCACCCTGCTTATTTAACTTATATGCAGAGTACATCATGAGAAATCTACTTAAGAACCTAGAAAGATGTTTATAGCTTAGTAATTTAAAATAATGATTTTTAATAGTTTATATATACATAAATGCATACATATATACACAGATAAATCTATAGTATATATATGTACACACGCATGTTTACAAATAAAATTGTATATCCTTAATAAAAACATTTCAGAGATATCTATCATATATTAGCAAAGATGTTTTCCCTAGTCTGACTGAGAACATTTTTTTTGCTTGTGTATATTCTACATTTTCTTCAGTGAACATGAATCTCCTGTTATTACCAACCATAAAATTTATTTTAATTATTTTACTTATGTATAAATACAGTTTTTTTATTTATCATTTCATTTGAATGCTATAAAAAGTGATGAGTTAATGACTGTAGAACATTTCTGAATACCTAGAACAGGAGTAAAAGTCTTAACTTCAGTAAGTAGTATGATTTCTTTTACAGTTAAAACATTATAATGGATGACAGAAATGAGATTATACTAAATTATGCCATTTTCAGCTGTATTTTATGTCCTGACTATTTTATGAGTTAAAGCAGAATAGTCTTTATAACCCTAATTCAGTGTCTTGCAGATACTTATTTTGAGGCTAAAATAAAGGAATATGGTGAAGGTTATTAATATTATTTAAAAATCATATAAAATATATTATTCTAGAAATAATTTTGTTTTGTCAATATCTTTTATTTTCTTTAATTAAAGTAATGACTTCACTTTATAGTATTAAAGATGTTAGTCAATATTGGTAGTGTTGATTGTGTGTACGGCATGTGTGTGTACACACACTTGGACATGTGTGTTTTCCTGACCATAACTTCAGATAAGATCCTTTCATGTCAGCATTGCAAATTTGTTCAGACACCAGTCCTTCCTTTTTCATTAAATTAACCAATCGATGTCTAAGGTAATCAATAAAATCTGCAGCAGCTCTCATACCTTCCATATTATTGCTAACTTCCATATTCCAGTTTAAATTGACTCAACTGTTTTTCTCAAAACAATATAATGGTCTCACTATCCGAAGATTTTTTAAAGTATCATTAGAGGAATAATGTTATGTAGGTAGATAGAATTATAAAAAGTATATACCTGAAGAAATTTCTGCATCATTATCTTGGAATACAGAAATATGCCTTTGCCATGTGATTTTACAAATCACTCATAATATATTTTTTTAATATCTTGAGATTAAGTGTATCATTCTTTTTTTTTTTCTTAATTTTGTTTTTGGCTACACTCTATGTTCATTGTTGCACATGGGCTTTCTCCAGTTGGGCAAGAGGGAGCTGCTCTCTAGATGCGGTGCAGAGGCTTCTCATTTTGGTGGCTTCTCTTGTTGCAGAGTACAGGCTCTAGAGCGCTGGTTCAGTAATTGTGAGGCACAGGCTTAGTTGTCCTGTGGCATGTGGAATCTTCCTGGAGTAGGGATCAATCCTATGTCCTCTGCATAGGCAGGTGGATTCTTAACCACTGGACCACCAGAGGAGTCCAAGAGTGTCATTCTTAGGAGAAAAGAAAAAAATGAGGTTATCAAGGCAACCAATGTCAAGTAATACCATATGGTATATTTTCGAAACTATTTGACCATCTTTACTTCCTGAGTTCTGTCCCCTGAAAATAACTTCCAAATCTACTTTTTCTGTTGCCAATGGTTTCCTTCTCAAGGAGGTCTTTCCTTTTTCCAAGACGTTTCTTAGCCACCTGAAAGCAGGTGTTTGAAAATATGCCTTCCTCAGGAGCTAAGCAGACCTCTTAGCCTGCTTCCTGTCTATGTAAATTTGGACTTAATGGCTCTCTTTAAGTTTTTGACTCTTCTATCCAAACTATTGGCTTTCATGGCAGTCCAGCACACAACCTTCTGTCTTTTTTATTCCTTAATTCTAATGTGCTCCATGTGCTAACATATATCTTGTTGAGATAATGCCCGTCTCTCAGTTTAATTGCCAGTGCTTAGACCTTCCATGTGTGCATGCATGCTTAGTCACTTCAGTCTTTTCTGACTCTTTGTGACCCTTTGGATTGTAGCCTGCCAGGCTCCTCTGTCCATAGGGATCTCCAGGCAAGAATACTGGAGTGGGTTGCTGTGCCCTCCTCTAGGGAATCTTCCCAAACAGAAATTGAACCCACACCTCTTTACCACACCTTCTTTACCATTGAGCCACCAAGGAAGCCCACTTAGACCTTATCAGGTGTTTTTTTTTTCCAAAATCATGTAGAACCATGCGTTTTGTATATAAATCCCAACTAAAAAGATTTACTGGTTGCCAAATCAATCGTCAAGTTTTAATAAAGTATATGGTAGCCTAGCTAGCCCTTTGCCCTCCAAATGTTTCTTCATGAGTGGAAATGAGAAACAGTTGATTTTTTTAATCCTATGAGACCTGAATCTTGAGGGTCTATGTATCCATTTTCATTTATCTTTGCAAAATAGCTATTTGTATATGTGTATGTGTATGTATGAGCTCATGTCTTCTTGTAACTTTGTCAAATATATCCAATAGCATTAAGACACAGTAATAACATTCAATTTCCCAATCTTTTTATCTAAAGCTACAAGCTAGCTGGGTATGTTATCAATTTACCCAATGTTTTACCACTATATAGTATGGGTTGCCGTCTTTCTAGATCAACAACTATTCTCTAGCCTGGCCTAGGAGATAACACTATATATTTTAGGTTTTGGTGTTGTTTTGTGGCAATGCTGTATTTTCATAGCCAATTTATGTATTACGTCTTATAGCTTAACTAGGTTATATTGCGATAACAACCCACAATCTCAGCGGTAGCTTAAAACTGGAAAATTTTACCTCTTATATACATTATATGTTAGCTCTGAGACTTAGTCCTGTGTTTGTTCTTTATTCTACAAAACAGGTTGAAGGAACAGCCCTTTTCTAAGATTCGTTGTTGTGGAGCAGAGGGAAAAGAGAAATGGTAGAATGAGGTGATGGCTCTTGAACTTTCTAGTTAGAAATTGTATATGTTTTCTGTCCCCATTATATTGGTAAGACACAGGGTCAAGACTAATGTCAGTGGGTATATAAGATTGGAAGGTGCAATCCTCTGATAATTAGTACAGCAAATGATTAGAAATAAACTATACAATTATCTACACTTTCCCCAGATAGCAAGAATTAGAATAAGAGAGAGATGCCATTTTGCACATATCTGATTGGCAGAAAATCCAGAGTGTTGATTACCCCAAGTATGTTTGAAGATGTGGCAAAATAAGAAATCTCATTCAATGCTGTTGAAACTATAAATCAAGCAGGTTGTAGGAAAATTATGTCCGGTCAAGTGCTGTTCTCTAGAATAATAATATTTTACTTACGTAGGACAGGGCAGTAAGCAGTGAGATTAAAAACAATCCTACTATAGTTTTTAAAGTCATTTTCTCCAAATAAAATTATAATGCTTTTTCATGCTTTCAGCATTCCCATGTCATGATTTAGGCTGGAAATAGGTAAAGATTTCCAGAAATGAGTAAAGGAGTTAAAAAAAAAAAAAAGAAATGAGATACAATATAATTCTATCTTTAGAATGATGGATGTAACCTCAGAAATATTTTGTGTTTCTCTCCCCCACTTTTCATCATAAGGTTCTTTAAGTTTAGTCTTTATATCCTCTCCTCTTTAGACACTGGAAGTTATAGTTTGAACCAAGAGAAGTTCAGAACTATCATAGGTCCATTTTTCTCTAGTTCAAATTATAAGTCATTGTGTGGTCTCTGCTTAGTTCAGAAACTTTAGCTTCTATCAAATAAATCTTTTAAAAAAAATTTTTTAGGCTGTCTTGTTTTTTTTTTTATTTTTTTTAATTGGAATATAATTATTTTACTGTGTTATGTTACTTTCTGCTTTCCACCTCCATCCCACCCCTCTAGATCATCATAAGATAGCTAGTGGGAAGCTGCTACATAGCACAGAAAGCTCAAATAAACCAATTTTACTTTTGCAATACAAAAACTCTCCAATATCTTAAAGATGCTAGTGAATTTACTGAAAATTTCATGTGCTATTCTAAGATTCAGGGTTTCACAGTCTAGCAGAGCTTCCTTCACTGTTGGTGCCAATATGTATATAATAGATGAGGACCTGATTACACCTGAATGGAAGGGCCAGCCTCCCTCATGGGTTGACTGACCCAAGAGCTACCTATTGGCCAGTAGTTGAGAGAGGCAATGGGCATGGTTAACAGAAACTGCCTGTGAGAGTCTGAGTAATTTGAGTATCCCTAGATTCTAAGTGAGGACACAATACAATTCTGAAAAGAACAGTATACAACAGCCAAATCTATACTTGCAGTAGATGCTATCATGTTCCAACCTTTCTCTGTTATTACCACTTGGGAATCCACTGACCCCTTGAGGATGGAATTTACTTTGTGCAGAATTAAGGTGCCCGTAAGCAGTCTTCAGTGAATGACTAATGAGAATTAGTTTATACCCCAAACTATCCTGCTCTCCTTAGGTGGGGAAATTCTGAGGTGTGTGTGCTTTTCTTGCTTTCATGGTTTCCCCAGCTGGATTAAACTCCAGTCACCCATTTGGTATCTTGCTTAAAATATTTTTATGTGCTGCCTTCACCTCCTTATCTCATTTCCCCCACATTCCATCAGGCCCCCTTCACTTTCCAAATGAACAGTTTTTACTGAATTTCTGTTTCAGAGTCAATATCTCAAAGAACCCAAATTAAGATAACACTGTTTCCTTCGTTATTCTTACTCAGCTTTCTAAAACATTTTTTAAAAGATTTGATTGCAGCGCGAAGGGAAGCAAGGGAAATCTTCAGCTAAAAGACACCTTTAAGGTATCCTCGTTTCTAAAAACATTGCTAAAGCTGTAGGGATTCATGCCAAAAGAAAAATCTGTCTGTGACTGTTTAAATTCCACCGGTGCTGTCATTTATATCTGACCTACCTTTGATTCTGGATTCAGCTTAAATGCTAACTCTCATCTGCTTGCTTTCCCAACATCCAGCTTCTGAATTCTACCCCAATAGCTATGAACTCCCTAGCCCTGGCTCCATTTTTGCCAAGTCTGCACAGGATGTGACATAAATAGCACTCTGGATCGCTCAGCAGCATTGTAAGAAGACCTAAGGGGATAAGGTGAAACTAGTGAACACTTTGCTTTGGCCCATTTAATTCTTAAGGTACTCATTTGGCTGAAGGAACCAAAACCAAAGTTTACATAGGGATAAAAACCAAAGTTAATAGAATAGAGATTTTCTTACCCTTATATATTTTTCCTTGCCCAGTGAAATTCTTGAAATAACAAAGCCACGTTTGATGAAAAATCATTAAAGACTTAGCATTGAAAGTACAAGTATCTCAACATGTTTTGTGAATGAAATCAAAATCAAGGCAACTATTTTTCACGGGCTTGAAAGTTTATATATATATATATATATATATATATATATATATATATATGTAATTTTATCACACTTGAATGGTGACTGTGATTCAGAAGGTGAGATATTTTTTTATTTCAGTTTATTCAGTCTGCTCTCACTTCTGTTCTCTCCCCAGCTGGCCAGGCAAGTCTAGTGCTCTTGCTTCCTGAAGGAGCTCGCTTAATTACAATTGAGCAGTTCACTGGCCAAACAGAACACCCATAGGCCTTGAGGTACCCAGGTTGTTGCTACAGGCATATATGAGACAAGAAGAAAGAGAAGACAGTTCTCCCAGCTTCTTTCACCTTAGCTGGTGACAAGCGTCTTCTCCGAAAAGAATAATATAGTAATGGATTTTATTTTGATTATCGTTAAGTCGTTGATGAGCCCTGCCTGAAGGCTGTAGCTGTTTGTTATTTTTTGTTGTTTTTTTCCTAGAATGGGGCATGAGGGGAGGTGGTGAAATTAAGCAAGGCAGCTATCTAGATATTGTCTTCCTTAATTGCATTTGTGTATGTAGAAATGAATTTATGGGAAACACACATGTCATGTCATGGCACTTGTCAACCCTGGCTGTACATTAGAACAACCTTGGGAATACTGTGAAATCATACACATCACCACTACTACCAGAATTCCGATTGAACTGTCCTGGGGTGTTTTCAAAGTTCTTTTGATTCTAATCTGCCTCTACAGTTGTGAAGCAATTGTGTGAGGACTGGATTTAGAGCAAGACAACCTGAATTCTAATCCTGGCTTTGCCACCTTTGTCAAACTTAACCTCTGTGGCACTCATATTACTTTTTCAAACAACTGTTTAATTTCAGATATTGGTTGTTGGTGTTGTTGTTGTTCAGTTGCCCAGTTGTGTGTGACTCTGTGACCCCAGGGACTACAGCACTCCATGCCTACCTGTCCTTCACCATCTCCCTGAGTTTGCCCAAGTTCACTTTCATTGCATCAGTGATGCCGTCCAGCCATCTCATCCTCGGACGCTCTCTTCTTCTGCTATCTATCTTTCCTAATGTCAGGGATTTTTCCAATTAGTTGTCTGTTCACATCAGGTGACCAAAATACTGGAACTTCAGCATCAGTCCTTCCAGTGTATATTCAGGGTTGATCTCCCTTAAGATTTACTGGTTTGATCTCCTTGCCGCCCAAGAGACTCTCAGGAATCTTCTCCAGCACCACAGTTTGAAAGCATCAATTCTTTGGTGTTCTGCCTTCTTTACAATCCAGTTCTCACAAACATACGTGACCACTAGGAAGTCCATAGTCTTGACTATATGGACCTTTTTCAGCAAAGTAATGTATCTGCTTTTCAACACACTGTGTAAGTTTGTCATCTCATCTTGTAACTCATCCAGCCCAGCATTTCTCATGATGTGCTCAGCATATAGGTTAAATGAACAGGGTGATAGCAGACAGCCCTGTTGTACTCCTTTCTCAATTTTGAACCAATCAATTTTTCCATACAGGGTTCTAACTGTTGCTTCTTGACCTGCATACAGGTTTCTCAGGAGACAGGTAAGATGGTCTGGTATTCACATATTTCTAAGAGCTTTCCACAGCTTGTCATGATCTGCACAAAGGCTTTAGCATAGTTGATGAAACAGAGATGATGTTTCTTCTGAAATTTGCTTGCTTTCTTTATAATCCAGCAAATGTTGGCAATTTGACCTCTAGTTCCTCTTCCTTTTCTAAACACAGTTTGAACATCTGGAAGTTCTTAGTTCTCATAATGCTAAAGCATAGCATGCAAGATTTTAAGCATTACCTTACTAGCATGGGAGATGAGTGAAATTGTCTGATGCTTAGCACAGTCTTTGGTAATACCCTTCTTGGGAATTGGGGTGAGGATTGACCATTTCCAGTCCTGTGGCCACTGCTGGGTCTTCCAGATTTGCTGACATAATGGATGCAAAACCTTGATGGCATCCTCCTTTGGGGATTTGAATAGTACTGCTGGGATTTCATTGCATCCGCTAGTTTATGGCAGCTCCATCCACTAGCAGTGCTTCTTAATGCCCGTTTGACTTCCCAGTCCAGAATGTCTGGCTCTGGGTGACTAACCACACTGTCATAGTAATCCAGTTAGTTAAGATCTCTTTTATGGTTCTTCCATGTATTCTTCCCATCTCTTCTTGATCTCTTCATTGTCTACCAAGTCTCTACCATTTTTATCCTTTATTGTACCCATGTGTGGGCAGAATGCTCCCTTGATGTTTCCAATTTTCCTGAAGGGATCTCTAGTCTTTCCTCTTTTTTTTTTTTTTTTTTTCTTCTATTATTAAGCATTATTCACTGAAGAAGGCCTTCTTGTCTCTTCTAGCTATTCTTTGGAACTCTGTGGCCAAAGTATTGGAGTTTCAGCTTCAGCATCAGTGCTTCCAATGAACACCCAGGACTGATCTCCTTTAGGATGGACTGGTTGGATCTCCGGCAGTCCAAGGGACTCTCAAGAGTCTTCTCCAACACCACAGTTCAAAAGCATCAATTCTTCGGTGCTCAGCTTTCTTCACAGTCCAACTCTCACATCCATACATGACCACAGGAAAAACCACAGCCTTGACTAGATGGACCTTTGTTGGCAAAGTAATGTCTCTGTTTTTGAATATGGTATCTAGGTTGGTCATAACTTTCCTTCCAAGGAGTAAGCGTCTTTTAATTTCACGGCTGCAGTCACCATCTGCAGTGATTTTGGAGCCCCCCCAAAATAAAGTCTGATACTGTTTCCACTGTTTCCCCATCTATTTCCCATGAAGTGATGGGACCGCATGCCATGATCTTCGTTTTCTGAATGTTGAGCTTTAAGCCAACTTTTTTACTCTCCACTTTCACTTTCATCAAGAGGCTTTTTAGTTCCTCTTCACTTTCTGCCCTAAGGGTGGTGTCATCTGCATATCTAAGGTTATTGATATTTCTCCGGGCAATCCTGATTCCAGCTTGTGCTTCCAGTCCAGCGTTTCTCATAATGTACTCTGCATAGGAGGTCTTCTAGGTCTTCATAAAACTGATCAGCTTCTTTGGCATTGGTGGCAGGGGCATAGACTTAGAGTATGGTGATGTTGAATGGCTTTCCTTGGAAACAAACTGAGATCATTCTGTCATTTTGAGGTTGCACCCATGTACTGTATTTCAGACTCTTTTGTTGATTATGAGGGCCACTCCATTTCTTCTAAGGGATTCTTGCCTACCTTAATAGATAAAATGGTCATCTGAATTAAATTCACCCATTCCCGTCAATTTATGCTGATTCCTAGGATGTCGATGTTCATTCTCACCATCTCCTGCTTGACCACACCCAATTTCCCTTGATTCATGGACCTAATATTCCAGGTTCCTATCTAATATTGTTCTTCACAGCATCAGATTTTACCTTCATCACCAGACGCATCCGCAACTGAGCATCATATCCACTTTGGCCCAGCTGCTTCATTCATTCTGGGGCTATTAATGGTTATTTTCTGCTCTTCTCCCATAGCATATTGGACACCAGACCTGGGGTCTCATCTTTTGGTGTCATATCTTTTGACTTTTTATACAGTTCATGAGGTTCTCATGGCAAGTATACTGGAGTGGTTTGCCATTCCCTCCTTCAGTAGATCACTGTTTGTCCAAACTCTCTGCTAGGACCCATCCATCTTGGGTGGCCCTGTCTGGCTCATAGCTACATTGAGTCACACAAACCCCTTTGCCATGACAAGTCAGTGATCTATTAAGAGGTCAGATATTGATACATATTTTAAAATGTAAAAATATAAATATGCATCTGATAATTGTCTCTGACTTCAATGAATTCATTAGCTACTGCAAGGGGCTGGAAATGACCACAAGTTAACTTTAACACAGCACTTTATTGATATAAATGAATCTTGGAGCACAATGGCAGCAAGCATTTGCCTTTTAAATAGAAAAATCTCGATTTCATGAATAAACTATGATTTGAGTTCAACATCAAATAAAGAGGTTCTAGGCTAATGAATTACTTTGCCAACAAATGTCCTTATAGTCAAAGCTACGGTTTTTCCAGTAGTCATACACAGACATGAGAGTTAAGATGAGTGCCAACAAATTGATGCTTTTGAACTGTGGTGTTGGAGGAAACTCTTGAGAGGCCCTTGGACACTCAAGGAGATCAAACCAGTCAATTTTAAAGGAAATCAACCCTGAATATTCATTGGAAGGACTGTTGATGAAGCTGAAGCTCCAATACTTTGGCTGTTTGATGCTAAAAGCCATTTCTTTAGAAAAGACCCTAATGCTGTGAAAGATTGAAGGCAAAAGGAGAAGGGGACAGCAGAAGATGAGATGTTTGGGTAGCATCAGCAACTCAATGAACGTGAGTTTGAGCAAACTCTTGGAAATAGTGTAGGACAGAGAAGCCTGGCATGCTGGAATCCATGGGGTCACAAAGAGTTGGACATGACTTAGTGACTGAAAAATGACAGCAACAGGCACTTAAAGAGGCTCTGGAGAATGCACAATATGTTTGGGGGAAAAAATAGTGTAGGGTTGCTGTATGTTGATTGATAGTCGGCAAGAGGTCATGAAGGCTTCCCAGGACCAGATTATGAAGTGTGTTAATCCACGTGCTCACTCAAGTGTAAGAGGAATTCCTTAATAGGAATTTGATAGCAGAGTCAAAAATTTTCTGTTTTAAATTTTGAGAAATATTTACCAGCTGTCCTCTAGGTGCCTACCTGAGTCAGTGCTACAGAGAGGTTTTAATTGGCAAAACTAGGAATTAAACTCCAGTCTGTAAGCAGAATCCATGAGGTCTTAACCATAGCACCATGGTGCTTCACACTTCTCATGTATATCGTAATAAGATAAATCCTTTCTACCTTATAAATTATCTGTGACTTATTGACTGAGACAGTGCATGTTTCACCACATGCCTGGTATATATTGAATGTTCAGTATGTTATAAACTTCTGTCCTATAGTGCTTTCAATCTAGCAGCCTCTGTGACTGTTCCCTCCAGCAACGCAAGCATGCACGCTCAGCATTTTTACCTGTACTGCTTAATTACACACTGACTGACAGTCTCTATTACCCAGATTCTTAATATAGTTTTTCATTCCTCTCATCCAATTTAATTCAATAGATATTAACTGAAAGTTTACTCCTGTTCAGCAGACCATGTCAGAGGCCCTATATTAGTTGTAAGAGGATACAAAGATGAATATGGCATACACTTTGCACTCTGCTGCTGCTAAGTCGCTTCAGTCGTGTCTGACTCTGTGCGACCCCATAGACAGCAGCCCACCAGGCTCCCCCGTCCCTGGGATTCTCCAGGTAAGAACACAGGAGTGGGTTGCTATTTCCTTCTCCAATGTATGAAAGTGAAAAGTGAAAGTGAAGATGCTCAGTCATGTCCGACTCTTAGCAACCCTGTGGACTGCAGCCTACCAGGCTCCTCCATCCATGGGATTTTCCAGGCAAGAGTACTGGAGTGGGGTGCCGTTGCCTTCTCCACTTTGCACTCTAGGAGCCTGCAATCCAGTGGTTGAAATATAAAGTAATTAGCCTCCAATTAAAATGAACAAATTTTTAAAAAAGAAATATATACATATATATATATCCTGAATGCAAGGCTAGTGTGGACATGGTTTTAATTGCCTGCTGAAGGCAGAGATAGAGCAGATGTGAAAATTTGATAGTTCTGTGCAGTTTATTTTTAATTAGGCCAAAGTATAATGGCTGGTTTAAGTAGTAAAAATTTGGCATAAGGCCTAAGGTACTTTTTCAGAAATTATGAATTATAATCAAATTGCATCTTAAGAAGTAGAGAAAACATGTCTAATTTCTGATTGCTCAATTTGTGGATTTTATCTAATTTTCAATAACCAAGCAAACAAAAGCTAATTTATTAGTTGGACAATTGTATTGCATTTTAACATGAGTGTATATAGTATATCCAGATGCTTTTTATGGAATTTGGTAAATGAAAATTTCATTTCTTCCAATGAGTTATCAAGCAGTAACCCTTGTCAGTTTTTCTAAAGTCTCTTAAATCACTTAAGTAGTCTACTCATTAAGCACGTCTATAAATCTGACAACAGTGAACAATTGTCTCAGGGTATCTTTTTATTAGCATTGGTCTTGTTTATTTCTTCAGTCTTAAATATTTTATTAAATATTTAGGCTCTTTTTCATAGCTGCAATCAATATAGGAACATTGAAAGTTACCTGAAGCCTAAAATCTTTTAATACTTTTTACGAAAGTTGAATACTTAATTGGAATACCCTTATCCTCTCTAAAATTTATGCAAGTCACCTGCTTCACATTAGCTTATCTTCTAGAGAAAATAAAACATTAAATCAGTGGAGCATTATTTATTATTAAAGAAAAGTAAATATGTCTAAAAATATTGTTATTTATCTAGGAAATATACTTGAAAGGAAAATCCCCAGAAAACAAATATTAAATTCTCTTTAGTAAATTAATAACCATTTTTTTCTAAAGGAACAGAATTATCTTTTCCGTGTAACACCAAGATATTATAATTAAACTGCTTGCATCTTTCATCACACTGCTCCGCCTCAGTGTTCTCATCTGTAAGGCAATAATACATATTGAGAAGAGCTAAATCTGGCTTCCAATCTTAATTAAGAAAGTGCTGTTATAAGCAGCAACACACAACCCTTACATTTCCCAATACCCAGTCCCCAGTGAAGACATAAATTCCTCACCGCCTGAATTAATGCTGGCACATAGGCACATAAGGACCAGAATCTTCATCACCAGCTCATAATTTTTGATTGCTCATCGTTGGCAAGGTATTCTAACTAGGCACTCTAATGCAGACTCACATAAGCAAACATGCTGACGATGTTGCTTTCACATCTGAGGGTTCCACACAAACAAAAGATAAAGCCTCAAGGAGATGACAGAGTAATAGAGAAAATTGCATTTTATAAACCAAGGAAATTTACTGAAAGGTTAGAGACATAAATGAATATTTCCCCTCAGATAGAACTCTTACGTACTCTTTATACTAGAAACTCCTTTATGATATTAAAAAAAAAAAAGAAAAAAAAAACAGGCTCTCTTTCTGTGAACAAAGATCATGTTTATTACAGAAATAAGAGAGAACTGTTGAAATTGATTGAGAAGACTCTGAAGAAGTCTGAGGTCCAAGCTCTAGTAGGGGTATCTTGAGGGTTTGTTGGAGAACAGATATTAAAGGACATATCTTCTGTAGTGAATAGTGGTAGTGATGTACTGATAATTGAGCTGGAAGATAGTGCAACATATATTGACCATAAGAGTCATATCCTCTTATTCAATAAATACTTGAGATTCCTATTGCTGAGTTCTGTCCTAAGTGTGAAAAACAAGTTGTAAACAAGAATGATGTTTCTTACTCTTAACAATGGCAATAAAATTAAACTAAAAAATAAGCAAAATAAATTCAAGTTGTAGTAATATTATGAAGAAAATTAGAACCTGTGATAAGATAAGAGAGAGACTGACTAGAGGATTAGGCCCAAAGCACAAATATGTTTGGTGCATTCCAGAAGGAGCAAGAAGGCCAGTATGGCTGAAAAAAGATGAGGTGGAAGAAAGGGATTGAAGAGGGTAGTAGGGCCCAGATCTTATAGAACTACCCTTTCAGCTGTGTAAAGAATTTGATTTTTATTAAAAATATAATTCTAGCAGTTAGGTTAAGCAGTAAAGATCCTTCAGAGTGTATGCTCTCAAATACTGACTTATGTTTTTTAAAAGATCACTCTGATCAAAATTATGGTGTAAGATGCTGTTTGCAAAAGTGGAAAGAGTCACTGGAATCAATCTGGCCAAAGATCATAGGGATGTGGACTTGGGTACAAGCAGTGGAGAGGAACATATTTAGCATCTATTTTGGAATTGGAACCATAGGAATGAATAAGGTAATTTGCCTGGTGGAAGCAAAGTTAGGAGACCACATAAGACTTTTGACATTTATACAGATTGTAAGAGCGGAAAAGTTGCCACAAAGCAAAGTATGGAACCAAACAATAGTGTCCCTGCTCCAGTACACTACAGATGGCTCTGATCATGATACTTCAATGAGAAGGAAAGACATTAAATTCCAGAAAAAGCTAGTGAAATATTTAAGGGATAGAGATCTGAGGAATGATTGTGTTGAGGAGGAAAAATGACAAACTTGAAAATTTTAAGTCCAGCTCTGTTACTATTCCAACATGTAATTCTAAGGAATAAGCTTTATCTTCTAAAGTTATGTCTCCTCTTTTGTAAAAGAGGAATGCTGTTCAAAAATTTATTATTTTGTACCAAGACACCCTGGTGAACAAAGGGAGCTGAAGGTTTTTCCACCTCGCATGTCATTGTGTGAGTAGGTCTTACTCACATAAGCACATAAGCACAACTGCCTATCTCAAGCTCCTCCTGCTTGGGCTCCCATGGCTTCCTGCATACTGGACAGGGTGACTGTATGTCATAGATTACACTCCACAGATTTTCTTTTTTTCTGTGCAAATTTAAAAAAAAAAAAAGTAATGCGTTGAATTACCAAAAAAAAAAAAAAAAAGATCATCTTTAATTACTAATGTCTTAATCATTTCATAATCCCTCTTAGTCTTTTGCTTTGGAAAAATGATGGATGAGAAAGAAATGATAAAATGTGTGTACAATTATCTTTTTCACTAAATCACAGAATATTTTAAACCTTGAAAAGACTCTAGAATGATGAAAAGAGTAAATGTTATCCATATGAAAAGCAATACTCTTTTATTTAAGAAATAGTGAAATTATGAAATATTTGCTTATGCATTAAATAGCTATCATTTTCCAAAGAGTATGATTTCTTAGGCTTTATACTTCAAAAATATAAATATCCATCACATAGTTAAATAGTATTATGCTTAAGAGAATCATTATATAGCACCATGGGCCAGATACCAGCTGCGTAAAAGCTGTATCTTAGTTAATTCTCAAGATGCCTGTACAAGCTAAGTGTTGTTTTTACAACTATTTCATAGATGAGAAAATGAGATACAGAGAAATTAATTAACTAACTTTTCTAAGGTCACAAACTTAGTAAGTGGATGGATCAAGATTTGAATCCAGGATATCTGGCACTAGGGTATCTGTCAGGATGATAAAAGAAGTGCTTTATTCTTCCTGTGAGAATTTAACATGGAGAAAAATTCCTGGACTCCTGTGATAAAGTGTTCTCCATCATCTTGAGGAAAAAAACAAAGACACTTAAATCCCATGGAAAGGAATTGTGAGGAAATAAAAAGAATTTATAAACCAAAGACTTTATGCACTCAGCAGAGTTTATTGAATAAACGGAGTAAACTGTCTATGTTTGGTTGAGGGAATCCATTCTGGAATAGGCTTCAAGTGGATTCACTTGTAATAGGCAGGTTTTCCCTACTGATCTTTAAGATGACTTGATTGGAAGATGTGATCTTCATACAGGATAAGAGAAGGGGAGAAATGTTTGATGGGTATGTTATAGATCTAATAGCCTTAAATTTTTCTTAAAAGTTCACATAAAAAATTGGGTAATATTAGGTAATGTAATTCTGATCTAAATCTTGGACTTACTTCAACCAATAAATTATGTTACAACAAAATTAAATTCACTTGTCTCAGGCAACTTTTATTCCACTGAATTAGAAAATGTGTAAAGACTTCTTTCTCCTAGGTTACCTTTCTGCCAGAAAGCAAAACTAATCCACTGTTAGTTTGTTTTTTTAACTTTGTCTCATTTGTTTTTCTTTATTATAAGAGGATATGAAAGTTAAAGAACATTGACTGTAAATAGTTAAATACAATCAGACATTGCAAAACTTAAACAAGTTTGTTAAATTCTCAAGTGCATTTGATATGTAAGAATATATTTTATTAAGAGTCATCATGAACAATATGAACAGTATGGCCAGCAGCGGCTGTGGGGCACTGGAGAGGCTAGCATCTGGGAAGATATCCCCCCCATACAAGGACAGGAGCGGCAGCTACACTTTGTGGGAGCAGCCATGAAGAGATACCCCACGTCCAAGGTCAGGAACAGTGGCTTCACTTCGAGGAGAAGATACCGCATGTCCCCAAGGGCAAAGGAGAGCACAGGCAAGATGGTAGGAGGGAAGAATTCGCATTTAGAATCAAACCCTATTCCTACCAGAGACTCTCAGGGTCTTATTCTGATGGGTGGGGTCATGCTCAGTAAATCTTTAATTCAATTTTCTGTTGATGGGTGAAGCTGTGTTCCCTCCCTGCTGTTTACCTGGGGCCAAACTATGGTGGAGGTAATGAAGATAATGGTGACCTCCTTCAAACACTATGAACAGTATGAAAAGGCAAAAAGATAAGACACTGAAAGATGAACTCCCCAGGTTGGTAGGTGTCCAATATGCTACTGGAGATTAGTGGAGAAATAACTCCAGAAAGAATGAAGAGACAGATCCAAAGCAAAACCAACACCCAGTTTTGGATGAGACTGGTGATGGAAACTAGGTCCAAGGTTGTAAAGAGAAATATTGCATAGGAACCTGGAATGTTAGGTCCATGAATCAAGGCAAATTGGAAGTGGTCAAACAGGAGATGGCAAGAGTGAACGTTGACATTTTAGGAACCAGCCAACTAAAATGGAATGGAATGGGTGAATTTAACTCAAATGAACATTATATATACTACTGTGGGCAAGAATCCCTTAGAAGAAATGGAGTAACCATCATAGTCAATGAAAGAGTCCAAAATGCGGAACTTGGATGCAATTCTCAAAAATGACAGAATGATCTCTGTTCATTAGCAAGGCAAACCGTTCAACATCACAGTAATCCAAGTCTATGCTCCGACCAGTAATGCTGAAGAAGCTGAAGTTGAATGGTTCTATGAAGACCTACAAGCCCTTCTAGAACTAACACTCTAAAAAGATGTCCTTTTCATTATAGGGGACTGGAATGCAAAAGTAGGAAGTCAAGAAACACCTTGAGTAACAGGCAGATTTGGCCTTGGATAACAGAATGAAGCAGGACAAAGGCTAATAGAGTTTTGCCAAGAGAACGCGCTGGTCATAGCAAACACCCTCTTCCAACAACACAAGAGAAGACTCTACATATGGACTTCACCAGATCCCCAACACCGAAATCAGATTGATTATATTCTTTGCAGCCAAAGATGGAGAAGCTCTATACAGTCAGCAAAAACAAGACTGGGATCTGACTGTGGCTCTGATCATGAAATCCTTATTGCCAAATTCAGACTTAAATTTAAAAAGTACGGAAAACCACTAGACCATTCAGGTATGACCTAAATCAAATCCCTTATGATTATACAGGGGAAGTGAGAAATAGATTTAAGGGACTAGATCTGATAGATAGAGTGCCTGATGAACTATGGACTGAGGTTCATGACATTGTACAGGAGACAGGGATCTAGACCATCCCCCAAAAAAAGAAATGTAAAGAAGCAAATTACTGCCTGAGGAGGCTTTACAAATAGCTGTGAAAGAAGAGAAGCAAAAAGCAAAGGATAAAATGAAAGATATACCCATGCAGAGTTCCAAAGAATAACAAGGAGAAATAAGAAAGCCTTCCTCAGTGATCAGTGCAAAGAATAGAGGAAAACAATAGCATGGGAAACACCAGAGATCTCTTCAAGAAAATCAGAGATACCAAGGAAATATTTCATGCAAAGATGGGCTCAATAAAGGACAGAAATGCTATGGACCTAACAGAAGCAAAAGATATTAAGAAGAGATGGCAAGAATACACAGAAGAACTTTACAAAAAAGATCTTCAGACCCAGATAATCACTGTGGTTTGTTCACTCACCTAAACCCAGACATCCTGGAATGTGAAGTCAAGTGGGCCTTAGATATCACTCCGAACAAAGCTAGTGGAGATGACGGGATTCCAGTTGAGCTATTTCAAATCCTAAAAGATAATGCGGTGAATGTGCGGCACTCAATATGCCAGGAAATTTGGAAAACTCAACAGTGGCCACAGGACTGGAAAAGGTCAGTTTTCATTCCAATCCATAAAAAGGCAATGCCAAAGAATGCTCACACTACCACACAATTGCACTCACCTCAAACGCTAGCAAAGTAATGCTCAAAATTCTCCAAGCCAGGCTTCAGCAATACGTGAACCGTGAACTTCCAGATGTTCAAGCTGGTTTTAGAAAAGGCAGAGGAACCAGAGATGAAATTGCCAACATCTGCTGGATCATCAAAAAAGCAAGAGAATTCCAGAAAAACATCTATTTCTGCTTTATTGACTATGCCAAAGCCTTTGACTGTGTCGATCAGAATAACATGTGGAAAATTCTTAAAGAGATGGGAGTATCAGACCCCTGACCTACCTCTTGAGAAACCTGTATGCAGGTCAGGAAGCAACAGTTAGAACTGGACATGGAACAACAGCCCAGTTCCAAATAGGAAAAGGAGTATGTGAAGGTTATATACTGTCACCCTGCCTATTTAACTTATATGCAGAGTGCATCATGATAATCACTGTGTAAGATCAAGCACAAGCTGGAATCACGATTGCCAGGAGAAATGTCAATAACCTCAGCTATGCAGATGGCACCACCCTTATGGCAGAAAGTGAAGAAGAACTAAAGCTCCTCTTGATGAAAGTGAAAGAGGAAAGTGAAAAGTTGGCTTAAAGCTCAACATTCAGAAAACTAAAATCATGACATCCAGTCCCATCAATTCATGGCAAATAGTCCCATCAAATCATGACAAATTCCACTGTTTCATGGGGAAACAGTGGAAACTGTGGCAGACTATTTTGGGGGGCTCCAAAATCACTGCAGATGGTGACTGCAGCCATGAAATTAAAAGATGCTTACTCCTTGAAAGGAAAGTTATGACCAACCCAGACAACATATTAAAAAGCAGAGACGTTACTTTGCCAACAAAGGTCCATCTAGTCAAAGCTATGGTTTTTCCAGTAGTCATATATGGATATGAGATTTGGACCATAAAGAAAGCTGAGAGCTGAAGAATTGATGCTTTTGAACTGTGGTATTGGAGAAGACTCTTGAGAGTCCTTTCCATCCTAAATGATATCAGTCTGAATATTCATTGGAAGGACAGATGTTGAAGATGAAACTCCAATACTCTATCCACCTGTTACAAAGAGCTGACTCATTTGAAAATACCCTGATGCTGGGAAAGATTGAAGGCGGCAGGAGAAGGGGACGACAGAGGATGAGATGGTTGGATGGCATCACTGACTCAATGGACATGAGTTTGAGTAAACTCCAAGAGTTGGTGATGTACAAGGAGGCCTGGCTTGCTGCAGTCATGGGGTGACAAAGTGTGGGACATGATTGAGCAACTGAACTGAACTGATAGTATTATGTATACATTTTTAATTCTTTTTTTGGAAATGACTATTCATTTACAATATACATGACTGGGGATATTTGGTTTAACCATTACAGCTGATTTCCTGATTATTTGAGTATGAGAGTTTCTTTCTTGGACATGGTAAATTTCTGTAGAATGCTTGACCTTAAAACTTATGGATATAATATTTATCCATTGCTTATAATGAGCTAGGAAACAACTGATACATTATATAAATTATTTTTCAAATCCCAACAGTTAGGTCTATTATCATCTCCATTTTACAGATGAGTAAATTCAGACTTACAGTTGTTAAATAAGGCAATATATTTCAACCAGTGAAAGTGAAGGTCTAAGTCATGTCCAACTCTTTGCTACCCAATGGACTGTATAGTCCATGGAATTCTACAGGTCAGAATACTGGAATGGGTAACCTTTCCCTTCTCCAGGGGATTTTAATATACTTAAAAGAAGAAATCATATTTGGATAATATTGGTTGAAATAGGATCTGAATTATAATGGCAAAAACCCCCAATTTTATCCTCAGTGATATACTCAACATCATTAAGTATATTAAAAATAGTTAATAAATATGTTTAAGCTGTACTTAATCTCAACCTTATTCTTTGTCCAGACTATTTCTTTAAATCATATGTCTTCACAATATAGTGTTTCCTTCTTTCACCACTACCACTCTTCTTTAGTTGTTAAATATTCTCCAGATCGAGGCCTTAGTCTCCCAACTGGTCCTAACACTTCTCACCTCACATCTCTTTAATACATTTGATGCACTGTTAGAAGACTCCAGTTTAAATAAACTTGCATCCTTTTTTTCAAATGTTTCTCTATCCATTAATTAATATACACTTCTTTAAGTTGTCTTATAAGACTTCTAATAACCATCCCCCTTTACTTTCTATCTCTCTTCTTTCCACTGTTAGTTCTTCATTTTATCAAAGTTGGCATCCTCTCCATACTTGGGAACTTGTGATACTCAGTTTCATTTCCAGATCATTTTTCTTTCATTCTTAATCTTATTCTACCTTTCTATAGGAAAAAGTCCAGTTAAAATGCCACATCTCTAGGCCAATTCAATATACTCCACCTGACATTAATGTGTTTCTCCTTGAAACACCAGGCATTTATCATCTGTACCATTTGTGATATAATCGCATAGTGACTAATATCATCATATAACTTGAAGTGTCGGAGAAGGCAATGGCACCCCACTCCAGTACTCTTGCCTGGAAAATCCCATGGACAGAGGACCCTGGTGGGCTGCAGTCCATGGGGTCGCTAAGAGTCAGACATGACTGAGCGACTTCACTTTCACTTTTCACTTTCATGCACTGGAGAAGGCAATGGCAACCCACTCCATTGTTCTTGCCTGGAGAATCCCAGGGACAGGGGAGCCTGGTGGGCTGCAGTCCATGGGGTCACACAGAGTCGGACATGACTGAAGTGACTTAGCTGCAGCAGCAACTTGAAGTGTATAGTCATTACCTCTTCAGGGACTGGGTCTTATACTACCTGTACCACTGACTTCTCTATTATATGTTGAGTGACTAATAACTGCAGACAGTTATACATTTACCAAAGTTGCTCCACTTGAGTATAATCAAAGGTGATTGTACTTGAAAATGCACAGCAGGATCCTCTATGACCCACCTCCCAGAATATTGGAAAAGAAGCAAAAATAAACAAATGGGACCTAATTAAAATTAAAAGCTTCTGCACCACAAAGGAAACTATAAGCAAGGTGAAAAGACAGCCTTCAGAATAGGAAAAAATAATAGCAAATGAAGCAACTGACAAAGAATTAATCTCAAAAATATACAAGCAACTCCTGCAGCTCAATTACAGAAAAATAAATGACCCAATCAAAAAATGAGCCAAATAACTAAACAGACATTTCTCCACAGAAGACATACGGCTAACACATGAAAAGATGCTCAACATCACTCATTATCAGAGAAATGCAAATCAAAACCACAGTGAGGGACCATTTCATGCCAGTCAGAATGGCTGCTATCCAAATGTCTACAAGCAATAAATGCTGGAGAGGGTGTGGAGAAAAGGGAACCCTCTTCCACTGTTGGTGGGAATGCAAACTAGTACAGCCACTATGGAGAACAGTGTGGAGATTCCTTAAAAAACTGGAAATAGAACTGCCATATGACCTAGCAATCCCACTGCTGGGCATACACACTGAGGAAACCAGAATTGAAAGAGACACATGCACCCCAATGTTCATCACAGCACTGTTTATAATAGCCAGGACATGGAAGCAGCCTAGATGTCCATCAGCAGACGAATGGATAAGAAAGCAGTGGTACATATACACAATGGAATATTACTCAGCCATTAAAAAGAATACATTTGAATCCATTCTAATGAGGTGGATGAAACTGGAGCCTATTATACAGAGTGAAGTAAGCCAGAAAGAAAAACACCAATACAGTATAATTAACACATATATATGGAATTTAGAAAGATGGTAATGATAACCCTGTATGCGATAGCAAAAGAGACACAGATGTATAGAACAGTTTTTTGGACTCTATGGGAGAGTGTGAGGGTGGGTTGATTTGGGAGAATGGCATTGAAACATATATATTATCATTTATATATAAACAATATATATATCGACGTTATATATATATATATATATATATAAACGTTTATATATAAACATATATATATCGAAACAAATTGCCAGTCCAGGTTCAATGCATAATACAGGATGCTTGGGACTGGTGCACTGGGATGACCCAGAGGGATGGGATAGGGAGGGCAGTTCAGGATGGGAAACACATGTTCACCCGTGGCGGATTCATGTTGATGTATGGCAAACCAATATAATATTGTAAAGTAATTAGCCTCCAATTAAAATAAATGAATTTATATTAAAAAAATAAAATGCTGCTGCTGCTAAGTCGCTTCAGTCGTGTCCGACTCTGTGCAACCCTATAGACAGGAGCCCACCAGGCTCCCCCATCTCTGGGATTCTCCAGGCAAGAACACTGGAGTTGGTTGCCACTTCCTTCTCCAATGCATGAAAGTGACAAGTGAAAGTGAAGTCGCTCAGTCATGTCCGACTCTTTGGGACCCCATGGACCTGCCTACCAGGCTCCTCCATCCATGGGATTTTCCAGGCAAGAGTACTAGAATAGGGTGCCATCGCCTTCTCCGAAATGGTTTTTGGAACAGCACTGTTATTTTTATATTAATTCTACAGTTTGTAAAGGTGCAAAAAATGAAAATTACATATGCATTTAAATTAAAACATTCAATCAAATGAGAGCTGAATATGTTCATCAACATGACAATTTGAGGCAAGAGTTCTAAAATTACAGGTTTCAAAATAAAAGCGCATACTAAATTTAGGATAAATTTTCTAAGTAGTGCTTGAATGTGATATTTCTTTAATAAGGGATGCAATAATGTATTATGTTAATTCCAGGTGCTTTGCAAGTGTTCCTGCCCCGTTAAAAAAGCTGTATCAGATTACTAATAATTTTGTAATATTAACTATTAAATTACAAACTAATAAATTCGTAATATTAAAATTTTGGTTTTATAAGTCAAAGAATATCAAAGACCACTAATTTAATCAGTTATTTAACAAATACTTATTGAACACCCAATATGTACTAAGCACTGTGTTAGAGGATGAGAATTTTAACACATGTATATTTTATTCTTGCAAGTGCTCACACACTATTGACTAGGTCATGGAATCAAACCACTGCAAAGAAAAAAACCTGCTATAATGTAGGCATGTGTAATATTGTAATATGCACTTGCAACAGAGAGCAAAGACAGACCAATTTGTGTATGTTCATAGAGCAGTCACTTGGTCCAATAGCTTCTTTGACCTTAGTGTCTAGAATGTCCCAATTTAAGGAAATCTGACCATCTGAACCACCAGAGAAGCCCTGTAAGTGTATAAAGTAGATTAATTAGAGTTTGGAGTTGCATAAATGAAAGTCTGCTAAGAATTGCTTTACTGTGTTTAAAATACTTATAAATATGTATACAGAGGATTTACACAAAATGATATATACAAAAGAATTACACAAAAATTTTGCATGTACACAGCTTCTGATTAATGGAATTTATAGCTCTGTAATAGCAAAGTTCTTCTGTGGTTCCTAGTTTTCAACTAAAATCACTTATTACAAGTTCATGAAATGTTGTAACTGGTTTTATAGTCCACTCCTGTTTGTCATGAAAATTGGATTATCCAAACACCAGCTTATATATGATCTGCCTGGGTGTAAATACATACTGGGAAATTCAGGCTCTGGCCAAGAGCATTAATATATGGAATGGTTCTACTTGTGTAGAACTAGATATAAGCCAAATAAAGAGGCCATATTCTGATCAGACACATGACATCTGTGCATCTGTAAAACCTGCACATCTTAGTTTCTGCTGATCAAACAGCCATATAGAGCTGTTGAAAGCAACGCATGACAAGTTACGAATCTTGAGTGTCTGCTGTTGCTGCATACAACATTTCACCCTTGACTGCATCCTTGTGATCCATAAGAATCTGTCATATCCAAACCATACTGGATCAATATTGGTACTCTACTCGTACTAGATAGGAGATGCTGTTCCAGTGTGCTTCAATTCAGTATTTACAGAACATTTCAGTGAAATGTAAACCAAGGTTTTGTAAGTTATTTTAAAATATTAATAGAAAGGAAGTAAATAAAGTACTATTTAGTACACCATTAGTTGTTATTCAACATACAAACATGGGAATAGAACCAGGGATCAAGATCGAAGAGTAGGAAGACCCTGAGCTCACCTCCCCCGGCAAACATCAAAACTAGAACTATATATAGAGCAAATATTACCAAACGGGTCATTTTGTCCGGTGCACAGCAAGCCAAAACATTGGGACAGCAGAGTTTACCCCAAAGAGAGAGTTTTTTCACAAGGCAGCCAAGTGAGGAAATATAAGAACTGGTCTCAAATCCACGTCCTGAAAGCCAGAGGCTCAGGGTTCTTATGGGATAAAGAATAAAGAAGCTAGGAGGTCTGAGGCATGAGGCGTGTGGGGAAAGGTGATTGAAAAAAAATGTGATAATTGCTGTTCTGTGCAGCCATAAGGAAGCCACAGGCCTCTGCATATTCAAAAGAATACTCGTGCATGCCCAGTTGAAAAGTTAGTGGTCTTAACTAGCTCAGCCAAACTAGACACTGCTGCTGCTACTGCTAAGTCACTTCAATCGTGTCTGGCTCTGTGCAACCCCATAGAGGGCAGCACACCAGGCTCCTCCATCCAGGGTATTTTCCAGGCAAGAGTACAGGAGTAGGGTGACATTGCCTTCTCCAAAACTAGACACAGAGGACTCCAAGTTCTGGAAAACAGCTTAGGCAAACATCTTATCATTTATGCTCCATGTCACGTGGAGGATTTGCATGTCTTTTGTAGCAGGAATTACAACGACCTTGATTACTAAAGGTGGGTTACAGGTGAAATGAGTGTAACTAAAGATTACTGATGGTTTTACTCACTGAGAATAACCTGAAGATTATCAACAGCTTTACAACCAAGGCTGTACAGGGGGAAAAAAAAAACACGGAGTCTAGTAGAAGGGATAGAAGTCATCTAGTGGAGGCCTGCACCCTGCATGGATGACTCAGAAGAGGAAGGGGCATCACAGGGCCATGGATTCATCCTTCCTAGGGGACAAGAGTTTTGAGCCACATATGAGGAGCCCTAGCAACAGGTGAATGGATAAATAAGATGTGGTATTTTATATATACATATATATATATATATATATATATATATATACACACATATATGGAAGTATTACTCAGCCATTAAGAAGAATGAAATTTACCTGTTTGTAAAAACATGGATGAACACTGAAAGTATTAAGTTAGTGAAAGAAGCCTGAGATTGAAAGATAAATATTGAATGTTTTCACTTATAGGTACAATCTAAAAAAATAAATGAAAGAATATAACAAAACAGAAACAGACTTACAGAGAACAAGTGGTTACCAGTTGAGGGAGGAAAGGGAAGACAGGAAGAGTAAGGGAAGAAAATTAAGAAGTACTAAGTACTGGTATAAAATTAAATGCAATGATGTAATACAGTCAGTACAGTGAATATGGCCAATACTTAACTTTATATGAATTATAAAAATATTAAATAACCATTGTACACCTGAAACTAATATAAGTGAACTATACTTAAAACAATTTACAAACATCATTACAATTTTAAATATGAAGTAAAATTCAAAATATCATTATGAATTTCAGGTACTGAAATTTAACTATAAAAAGGAGGGCTACATATGGTGAAAATACATTGGAAATTTCCATTCACAATTCAGCCAATGATGTAATGTAATCATCTCAAGTTTGTATGGAAAATAGGAAGTGATACTGTCTGAATTCTGACTTAAGGTGTTATAAATTCAACAAAAAAGTTTAGAAATTTTAAGTCATATTATAGTATTTTATCTTTATAATTTTTAAGAAAAGCAGATAAACCTTTTGGAAGATCTGCTCTGCTAAGTTTTATAATATTCTCACATAATTTCAACTAATAAGTATATTAATTATATATATATAATCCATACAACTTATGTTTGATCCTCTGCTCTGTCTATAGTACTGTCTCAGTGCAATGCCATACATAGAAACCTTATTTTTAAGTAATTTGCAGTATACTGGAAAAGACATGCCTTTTTATATCAAACTAGAAATAGAAAATATCAAAATGCAGAATTCAGGTGATAATTTTAGTGGTAGGTTACAAAGGAAGAGAAAAAACATAAATATTGCTAGGAGTAAAAAGTATGTATATATAGTACGTATTTGTATGTGCATGTTTTTGTATACACATTTATTTTTATATAGCAATGAGCATTGTTCCAAAGTTTAGACTTAAGAATCAAAACCCTGTCTTCAAATCCTGACTTGTTCATCTATCATCTCTGTGACATGGAACAACTATTAAAGACTTTGTCTCTTCATTTGTACAATGAAAATATTAATATTTACATCACAGAATATTTTGTAAGAGTTAAATATACTAATGTTTATAAAATACCAATTTGTAGTGGACAATAAATTGTGATTATTATATCAATATGCTTAGTAATTCTTTAAAAAGAAATTATCTTCTTGTTAGTAAAAAATTTATAGCATATTGTTTAATAATTTTTACATTAGTTTTTTACACTATTCAACTATAAAAATACCAAAAATACATGACAGCAGGACATTCACAATTGTCAGATTGAAGAATGGATTGTAAGTTTGTTGCTAAGCCAGCAGAAAATATGTTGTCAAACTTTACCAATGTGTCAGAGTATATGAGACTTAGAGCAGTGATGAGTGAGTTTGATCAAAATGTTGAAATCACGCATATAGGCCATTTTATGATGAGTCTATTCTTCAATTCTATGTTGAAAGATAAAATGTCTTGCTTACTTTTTCCATAAAATGAAGGGTTATGTGTACATAAAGCATTTTTTATGAAAAAAAAAAAAACATTGTGGAATATATTTTTATTTCTAGTGGTCTGAATAAAGCTATATTTATTTTGCTTCTTACCAAAAAGGAAAGTTCCCAAGAGAACATAAAGCCGTCAATTAAAACTATCTCTGTCAATTAAATCCCACAAAAGTTTATTTTTAGGTACAGCTGTTATTTATAACCCAAAGACCATCACTGATTGTCCTTTAAAAGTTGTGGTTCATGGTTCAATCTTTCACTGCCCTAGATAACAAAGCAGGCATGCTGTTCCAAATAGAACAGGTACATAATGAGAACTAAATATGATGAGAATAAAGAGATAGGAATGGAGCTAGGCTTTAATTTTTGGTTCTTCCACCATATGACCTTCAGCAAGTGTCCCAGGCTCTCAGATCTGCATAAGAAAGTCCCCCAAACTTAGTGACTTTAAACAACAACAAACATTTGTTTTTACTTATAAATTTGAGCAAGATTCAGCTAGGACAGTTCATCTCTGTTTCAGGCTGCATTATCTGGGGCAGCTTTACTGGGTCCTGGAGCATCTACATCCCAGGTAGCCCAGTAACCTGGCTGACAGTGTGGTGATGGCAGATAGCTGGGAGCTCAGCACAGCCATGCACCAAAGGCCTAAGGTCTCTACCTGGGCCTCTTCATGGCTGCTTGACCTTCCCCTTGGCATAGTGGCTAGCTTCTAAAAGTAACCATCCTAAAAGAAACAGACGGAGGCTCTATCATCTTTTATGACTTTGCCTAGAAACTCACTGTAATTACAAATACACCCAGATTAAGAGGAAAAAACATAAGCCTGAGCTCTTTATGGAGAAGGGTCAGTCAGTTCAGTCTCACAGTCATGCCCAACTCTTTCCGACCCCATGGACTGCAGCACGCTAGTCTTTCCTGTCCATCACCAACTCCCAGAGCTTGCTCAAACTCAAGTCCATCAAGTCAGTGATGCCATCCATCCATCTCATCCTCTGCCGTCTCCTCCTCCTGCCTTCAATCTTTCCCAGAATCAGGATTTTTTTCCAATGAGTCAGTTTTTTGCATCAGGTGGCCAAAGTATTGGAGTTTCAGCTTCAGCATCAGTCCTTCCAATAAATATTCAGGACTGATTTCCTTTAGGATGGACTGGTTTGATCTCCTTGAGTCCAAGGGACTCTCAAGAGTCTTCTCCAATGCCACGGTTCAAAAGCATCAATTCTTCGGTGCTCAGCTTTCTTTATAGTCCAACTCTCATATCCATACATGACTACTGGAAAAATCATAGCTTTGACTGGATGGATTTTTGTCGGCAAAGTAATGTCTGCTTTATAATGGGGCAGAGTATCTATCGACATTGTCAGAAGGAAATGTAGAGTGAGAATTATTGTTGGAGACATTTTTGGAACACACAGTCTACCATAGCAAGATGTTATACTTTGCTTAATTTCAGTTTCTTCATCTTCATAATAATATGCTAGGCACCCTTCTGATTACTATGTGTATTAATTCATTAAATACTCACATTAACCTCTCTGCTAGGTGCCCCATTTTATAGGTGAGAAAAAAGATGCATAGAAAAATAAGCTGCCTGAAGTGACAGGGTTAGTAAAATACAGGAGAACTCAAAACCATGTAATCTAATTCCAAAGGTCACACTCTTTATTATTCTTTGTAACTAATTTTTGTATAGAAAATTATATAGAAATGTATAGAATTATAAAAAAATGTATAGAAAGAGTTTTGCACAACATCAGACCTATTCTGAATGCTCAATAATTATAAATGGTTTTGCTGTAGCTATTATTACTTTTGTATCATACAGTGGATCACAGGGTGTTTTCTCTTTGACAGTGGTTTTACTTACTCAGAAAAGTAGATTTACTCTGATTTAAGGAATATGCAAAAAAGGGATATTGACAGAAAAAGTTGAAAACTGATATTATTAGATGTCTAGAAAAAATAGTGAAATAGAAATAAGAATCTATGATAAGAGAATAAAATTTTAAACAGCATCTTATTTCAGAGTACCTGAAAATAAGATGATAGACTCAGTAGGCATACTTATTAAAAGCACTGCTAAATAGCAAGGAAGTAGTATTGTGGCAGGCTTTATTTGGGTTGACTAAAATACACCTAGGAACACCAAATGAAATAAAAATAGTATGAGAAAATTAATGTTAGAACACTTAAAAAGTGCTATGTATTTTTAGGAAAAAATGTGGTTAGCTTTTTATTTTGTACCATTATTATTATTAGATTCTATTCAAACTAGTATAAAAATAAAAATGGTGTATAATCCTAAAAACTGCTAACATAAACCTTTGTTCCCCACACCTTATCTTAACTTTCAGAATAAAAACACTTACCTTACTTTCATACTAGAAATGGCTTTAGAATTGTAATTCTGCATGTCATCAGTCTCAGACTATTGAAGTATTTCTGACATTATTTTCCTTGTAATGCTGTGTTCTTGAACGTTGCTTATCTCTCAAATAAAAACAGTTTATTTTAAAATAAATTATTAATCTGTGAATGATAAAAAATGGTGAGAGGCAAAACTAAGATCTGTGTATCTACTTTATGCTAGTTAAAGGCAACTTATGTGGGTTTGCAGTATATATGCCGGTTTATGTTATAATTTTTGTGTCTCATAGACAAACAAATAAAAGAAGTGTCTTTCTTCTATATTGATGTCATCTCTTTTACCTAACCAAAAGTTTAAAACTTCTAGTCTGAGACCTGGGTAGTAGTCTTTTGGTTCATTTCTCAAAGTCTTTGGTATGTTGAAAAGAATCAGTTCCAAGTATGTGCAGTTTGGGAACAAGCCCAGAGGTTCATAAACAACTATGGGATTGCTTTCCCAGACTCTGGTCTCTCTGTGTTTTTCCTAGTACTTTCTGAATCCCTCAAACTCCTCTTCAAGGTCCTTTGTCTAGAAAGCTAGCTGGGGCTTTCTTTGTTCTACTCTGCTGTGCACTTCTGCAACTGGATCTACATCCAGGACCAAGTGAGAGGAGAACAGAAGGAAAAAAATGCAATGAAGGTTGACTCCACCCTCTCAGAACCACAGCTTCAGTGAAGGAGGAAGAAGGTTTTTCCTTCTTGGGAATTTTGTCTTCTGTGAGCTCCCATTACCGACCACCACCACCAGCCTACAACACAATTACTTGAGGTCTGGGCATGAGAAAACAAGAAGAGAGAGAGAGAAAGAGGGAAGGGATTTCCATATTCCTAATTCTCTCCTGAACATTTCCCACTTCCAGAGACAAGGTGAGCTGGAGCTCTGTGAGCTGTTGGCCACTTCCAGGTGTCCAGTCCATTCAGTTGAGTCTCCAGCCCAAGCACCAGGGAAAACAGGGAGGAGACAAGGGGGAAAGACTGGCAAATTCATAACCAGCTTGATAGTACCACAAATTTTGGGTTTCTCCATTAGACTTGGTTCTACTTACTTTTCCGAGCCCTCACAGTTGCTGGGGTGGGGAAGTGGGGGGGTACTGTGTTCAGATTCAAGAGAAAGTCCACTTTAAACATTTCTTTGGTGGAAGTAAGAAATTAGAATTCATGACAGGACAGTTTATGTATATTATCTTCATGAGGATCTTGAAGAATAATCCACATTTTATTATTAGTAGACTTGTATTTGGTCTTGAAATTTTCCTTCAGTATTTATTAATAGATTATTCTGAAAAACACAAAATATTTGTGCTTATTTAACCTTAAGTTTTAGGGGTTTTCCTTTTGTTATTATTTTTCAATTATCTGATCTTCCCTGCCTTCTCTGCTTACATGACAGCAAATTTTAATTTTTATGACTTCAGAGTAATATCTAGGAAAACAGTAATGAGACTGCCTATCCCAGTTTATTAAATTTCCTGAGTTCTAATGTTTTAGAAATGATGCACATCACATATTTTACTAATAAGTCGTTCAGGTTTATCTAAACTTACAGACTATTGAGCACCTATGAAGGAAAAGCAGTCAATTATATTAATATTAGCTCCTGTCAGACAATACACAATTGAATATTTCATCAGATGGTGAGAAGTGCACAGCATGATATGCCAACCAGGATTTCTCATGGTTCCTTGTCTTAAAGTTCTCTGATAGTAGAGAAAACATTGAACATTGCTAGTAATATATAGCTTGCTATGCTAAGGCGCTTTAGTCGTGTCCGACCCTGTGCGACCCCATAGACGGCAGCCCACCAGGCTCCTCCGTCCCTGGGAATCTCCAGGCAACAACACTGGAGTGGGTTGCCATTTCCTTCAATGCATGAAAGTGAAAAGTGAAAGTGAAGTCACTTAGTCATGTCCGACTCTTCAGGACCCCATGGACTGCAGCCTACCAGGCTCCTCCGTCCATGGGATTTTCCAGGCAAGAGTACTGGAGTGGGGTGCCATTGCCTTCTCCAATATATAGCTTAACAATTCAATTTTTGAAATATAATATGTGTAGGACAGGTCACACATTTCTTGATTTTGTTTTAGCAGACAAACCTGTGTGTGTGTATGCGTGTGTGTGTGTGTGTGTGTGTGTGTGAAATACTATTCAACTGTATTCCTATCAATACCCAGATAATTTAATTTTCTGAAATTTCAGATATCAATAAGCGAAATTATATGGCAAGGTATGTACTTCATTAATATTAGTGTTATTTCAATAACTATACTCATTGTATGAACCTTTAATACATGCTATTCTATAAAAATTTTTTGTACTTTTTAATGTATAGCCAACCTTTTATTGTTATTTTAGGCAACCACTTAAAGTTCTTCAAATCATAAATGTATTTTTTAAATAGGCTGTGTATTAGATTATTTATTATTTTGTAATTATATATTTATATGTTTTACATAGTCTATATTTATATATTTTACACATTATATATTTATATATTTTGCATTTTATAGATCCCTGCTACCAAATTGCATTGATTTTATTTTTTAGCATTCATGATACTTTTATCAGTAAATAAATGGCAGCAGAAAATTTTTAAAAATCATTTCATAAATATCTCATCAATAATTTTGTAATTTGATTATTCTCAATTAAATGTATTTACTTCAATTATAGAATTAGAAATTTAGTGAAGTGTAAATTTTGTAAAATATAGTTGATTGAACATATTTATTTATCTCCATTGCCTCAGCACACTTACCAAAATGAGTAAGAGAATATAGAAGGTTTACACTAACAAGGGCAAAGCAAGGGAGGAGAAAGCACATCACATGAGAATTATCAGCATGTCAACAAAATTGCAGAAAATGAAAATCAAATGGAGGCGTGATAGCTCATTTAGCGATGGAACTTGTATGACTGCCTGTGGGGAGAGAAGCTACTTTCAATTTGTGCTGTTCTGTTGGGTATATGCCAGTGAGTGGCATTGTCAGAAGAAATGTGTATGTTCCTCTGTAGTAGATGGTACCAAATAATCCCCCCAAATGGTAGTGTCACTCTAAACTAAAATATAGAATTACTGTATATCTTCTTTATTCATTCTTCCATTGACAGAGACTGACTTTTTCCATATCTTGGCTATTGCGAATAATGCTGTAGTGCAGGTAACTTTTTCATATCCTCTTTTCATTTCCTTTGAATATATACCCAGAAATAGGATTGCTGGGTCACTTGGTAGGTCTATTTTTAGTTTTCTGAGAAACGGCCATACTGTTTTCCATATTGGCTACACTAACTTGCATTCCCACCAACAGTACACAAGAGTTCCCTTTTCTCTACATCCCTGCCATCAGGTATCTCTTCTCTTCTTGATAACTTCCATTCTAACAGTTGTAAGACTACATGTCATTTTGGTTTTCATTTGCATTTCCCTGATGATTAGTTGTATTGAGCATCTTTTCCTGTACTTGTTGGCCATTTGTATGTCTTCTTTAAAGAAAGGTCTATTCAGTTCCTCTGCCTATTTTTTAACTGCACTTTTTTGGTTTTGTTATTATTGAGTTATGTGAGCTCTTTATATACTTTAGGTATTATCAGTTTATCAGATATATTATTTTCAAATCTTTTGACCCATTCTATCAGTTGCCTGTTCATTATTTTTACCTGTTTCTTTTGCTGTGCTGAAGCTTTTTAGTTTGATGTAGTGCTACTTGCTTTTGTTGCTGGTGCTTTTGCTGTGATATTTTTCTTTTTTTAATCATTGCCAAGACCAATATCAAGATGTTCCTCTATGTTTTCTTCTAAAAGTTTTACAGTTTCAGATCTTATTTTTTAGTCTCTAATCCATTTTGAGTTAATTTTTGTGAGTAGTGTCTCATTCAGTCTGTTCAGTCACTCAGTCGTGTCTGACTCTTTGCGACCCCATGAATCGCAGTACACCAGGCCTCCCTGTCCATCACCAGCTCCCAGAGTTCACCCAAACTCATGTCCATCGACTCTGTGATGCCATCCAGCCATCTCATCCTCTGTCGTCCCCTTCTCCTCCTGCCCCCAATCCCTCCCAGCATCAGGGTCTTTTTCAATGAGTCAGCTCTTCTCATGAGGTGGCCAAAGTATTGGAGTTTCTGCTTCAGCATCAGTCCTTCCAATGAACACCCAGGACTGGTCTCCTTTAGGATGGACTGGTTGGATCTCCTTGCAGTCCAAGGGACTCTCAAGAGTCTTCTCCAACACCACAGTTCAAAAGCATCAATTCTTCAGTGCTCAGCCTTCTTCACAGTCCAACTCTCACATCCATACATGACCATAGGAAAAACCATAGCCTTGACTAGACGGACCTTTGTTGGCAAAGTAATGTCTCTGTTTTTTAATATGTTGTCTAGGTTGGTCATAACTTTCCTTCCAAGGAGTAGTGTCTAGTCAGGTCCAGTTTCACTTTTCTGTCTGTGGTTAACCAGTTTTCCTTACAGCATTTATTGAAAACACTATTCTTTCCTGATTGAGAATTCTTAGCTTCTTTGTCAAATATTAGTTATTTATTTAGGAATTTATTTCTGGGCTGTCTATTCTGTTCCAGTGGTCTAGGTATATATTTTTTATACTGACACTATACTGTTTCAATTTGTATAACTCTATAGTATAGTTAACTTCCCTGGTGGCTCAGACGGTAAAGCGTCTGCCTACAATGTGGGAGCGGAGAAGGCAATAGCAACCCACTCCTATACTCTTGCCTGGAAAATCCCATGGACAGAGGAGCCTGATAGGCTACAGTCCATGGGGTCACTAAGAGTCGGACACGACTGAACGCCTTCACTTTCACTTTCCACTTTCATGCATTGGAGAAGGAAATGGCACCCCACTCCAGTGTTCTTGCCTGGAGAATCCCTGGGACGGGGGAGCCTGGTGGGCTGCCATCTATGGGGTCACACAGGGTCGGACACGACTGAAGCGACTTAGCAGCAGCAGCAGCACAATGTGGGAGACCCGGGTTCAATCCCTGGGTCAGGAAGATCCTCTGGAGAAGGAAATGGCAACCCACTCCAGTACTCTTGCCTGGAAAATCCCATGGATGGAGGAGCCTGGTAGGCTACAGTCCATGGGGTCGCAAAGAGTTGGATATGACTGAGCGACTAAACTTTCTATAGTATAGTTTGAAATCAGGAAACATGGAAGAAACACAAGCTGGAATCAAGATTGCTGGGAGAAATATCAATAACCTCAAATATGCAGATGACACCACCCTTATGGCAGAAAGTGAAGAGGAACTAAAAAGCCTCTTGATGAAAGTGAAAGTGGAGAGTGAAAAAGTTGGCTTAAAGCTCAACATTCAGAAATGAAGACCATGGCATCTGGTCCCACCACTTCATGGGAAATAGATGGGGAAACAGTGGAAATACTGTCACAGTTTATTTTGGGGGGCTCCAAAATCACTACAGATGGTGACTGCAGCCATGAAATTAAAAGACGCTTACTCCTTGGAAGGAAAGTTACGACCAACCTAGATAGCATATTCAAAAGCAGAGGCATTACTTTGCCAACAAAGGTTCGTCTAGTCAAGGCTATGGTTTTTCCTGTGGTCATGTATAGATGTGAGAGTTGGACTGTGAAGAAGGCTGAGTGCCGAAGAATTGATGCTTTTGAACTGTGGTGTTGGAGAAGACTCTTGAGAGTCCTTTGGACTGCAAGGAGATCCAACCAGTCCATTCTGAAGGAGATCAGCCCTGGCATTCGTTTGGAAGGAATGACGCTAAAGCTGAAACTCCAGTACTTTGGCCACCTCATGCGAAGAGTTGACTCATTGGAAAAGACTCTGATGCTGGGAGGGATTGGGGGCAGGAGGAGAAGGGGACGACAGAGGATGAGATGGCTGGATGGCATCACTGACTCGATGGACGTGAGTCTGAGTGAACTCTGGGAGTTGGTGATGGACAGGGAGGCCTGGCATGCTGCGATTCATGGTGTTGCAAAGAGTCGGACATGACTGAGCAACTGATCTGATCTGATCTGATGCCTTTAGCAATGTTATTCTTAGAATTGCTTTGGCTGTTTGGGGTCTTTTGTGGTTCTATGAATTTTAGAATTGTTTTTAATATTTCTGTGAAGAATGCCATTGGAATTTTGATAAGGATTGCATTGAATCTATAGTTGGTTTGGGTAGTATGGACATTTTAGTGAATTATTGCAGTATGGGAATATGGGCTGTCTTTGTATGTGTTTGTGTTGTCTTCAGTTTCTTTATCAAAATATTGTAATATTCATTGTAAGGTCTTTCACTTAATTGGTTAAATTCATGCCATTTTATAGTTTTTCATCTACTGTGAATGCGACATTTATGTTCAGGTCATTAGAAAATTGATTATATATATATATAATTGATTATATACATATATATATATACACACAACAAAAATGACAGGGACTTCCATGACAGTCCAGTGGTTAATACTTTGCCTTCCAATGCAGAGGTTGTAGATCAATCTTAGGTTAGGGAGCTCAGATCCCATATGCCTTGCAACCAAAAATATAAAACAGAAGCAATATTGTAACAAATTCTATAAAGATTTTAAAAATATTCCACATCAAAAAAATCTTTTTAAAAATGACACACATGACATTGATATTGCTAATAAATACTGCTTATAAGTTAATAAAATACAAGCAACCAGTAGAAAATGAACAAAGGATATAAAAGAATTCATAACCAAAGGACCAATAGCAATATGAAAAAATGTGCAGTATTAGTGGGATTTAGGAAGCTTCAATTGAAGTAACAATATTTAATTCCATGTGTTGTCAGAAGGTAAAGGAGTAACTAATATTAATGATAGGATTAGTAGGGGGGAAGATTAGGGTGCTCACTTACATTTGTTTGACCTTTCAAAATATATTTAGAAATGTAACATAGAAATAAGTGTTAAATTATACAAATACCCTGGCTCAGAAGTCCTACTCTTAGGAACGGAAATGTAAGTATCAACATGGGGATGTTTACTGCAGCATAGTTTATAAAGTATTTCTTTCAAGTAGGGGATTGTTGATACAAATACTGCAGATATATTACAATAAACTACAGCCATTGACATGGAGAAATTTTCATGCTATAGTTGATTATTGATAAAAATAATATACAGTTTATTGATATTATCTCAGTATTGAAAAATCAACAGTATGAAATCCTTCTGTTCATACATATGTAAATATACATCTACACAACAGCGTGTTGGCATTTTAGGAAAACAATATTTGAAGAAGAAGAAATAAAAGGTATGAATAAGCAAAATTTCTAAATGACATTTAAAGTGAATATCCATACAAAAAGCATATCTGTTATGTTATATTAGATGCATGTTATATTCAAAAGCATGAATATTTTGAATATAGGAATAGATACCACAGTGAATGTTTAACCTGATCGTATATATCTGAATAACTTCTCCTAAAATAAAACATTAGAAACCACTGAATCAAATAATACTAAACTTTACTTCTGCAGTATTGACATAATGTTGGGAAACATTCCTATTTTTGGTGGTCTGTTTTTCTTTAGAAATGAAATTTACATACTCTATAAATAGAGAAAAAGGAAGTGGTAGAGAAAGAAGGGATGCATAAGAAAATAATTTAAAAGTTCTGAAGACTTAGGTACTGATGCTTTTGAATTGTGGTGTTGGAGAAAACTCTTGAGAGTCCCTTGGACTGCAGGGAGATCCAACCAGTCCATTCTGAAGAAGATGAGCCCTGGGATTTCTTTGGAAGGAATGATGCTAAAGCTGAAACTCCAGTACTTTGGCCACCTCATGTGAAGAGTTGACTCACTGGAAAAGACTCTGATGCTGGGAGGGATTGGGGGCAGGAGGAGAAGGGGACGACAGAGGGTGAGATGGCTGGATGGCATCACTGACTCGATGGACGTGAGTCTGAGTGAACTCCGGGAGTTGGTGATGGACAGTGAGGCCTGCCGTGCTGCAATTCCTGGGGTCACAGAGAGTCGGACACGACTGAGCGACTGAACTGAACTGAACTGATCCCATTTTTAACAGAAATACAAACAAAACCTAAAACTACTGACTAAAAAATAAATAGAATGCTCATTCCACTTACAAAGTAGCCGCATATTAGACATCAGTGAATTAATTCTTATTCATTGACTCATTTAAGTTTTCAGGCATCTATAATAACTATATATTCAAAATATGCTAAGAATTGTGCATATAAGAAGACTAAAGCCCATGTCTAGCTTGTGGCAGTTACAAAAAGTTGAGGTGATAATATGATCAGTTAGTTGTAATGTAATATGATTCCCCATTGTATAACTTAATTATGAATAGCTATTTCATTCGTTAATATTAGCATGTATTGACTTTTCTGTGTATGTGTGAACTAAATTCCAAAGTGTATAATTTAAAATGTGTTGTACATGTGCAAATAAAATAATTCTAGCAATAATAAAAAAAATAATTGTTTTTCCTGTGTTCACAGCTTGCAGACCAGGATTCTATAAAGCGTTTGCTGGCAACACAAAATGTTCGAAGTGTCCTCCACACAGTTTAACCTACGTGGAAGCGACTTCTGTCTGTCAGTGTGAAAAGGGTTACTTTCGAGCTGAAAAAGACCCACCTTCCATGGCATGTACCAGTAAGTCTGTCCATTTTGCATTTGAAAATCCTATTTTCAATCCTTTTGGTCTCTTTATTCTAAATTTTAGAAAAAGAAGTGGATATACAAAATTCTGTGTGATCAATGTTGCTTGTCTTTGATATCAGTCAAGGAAAAGTTTCTCTTTCTTAGTATAATTATTTGTCAGCTGCTTACAGCGAATGTATGTTTTCTCAAAAATCACATTGATTCCTGACATGCAATCACCAGCCCTGGTTTGGAGACCTGGCAAATTTTTCTTAGGCATAATTTGTCCTTAGGAAATCAATGCAGCTAAAGGTTTCTTTGAGGATTTATAAGCAAAAGTTGTGTTATTTGCTTTAACTCTTGAACATTTAAAGGCGCATCACTTTAGGGCCATCAAGTTTGCTGTGTCAGGGGAGCTTCAGTATGGAACTTTGAAAGTCACTGTGCTAATGTTATACAGGAAAGTTCAAGTTTTACTTGACATTTGTCTCTAAAGGAAGATATTTTTGAGTTTATCCACATTTCACCTCTCACTTTCTCTCCCATTGTTGATTTGAAACCAATAGACTATTAAATCTAAATGTGAAGGTCATTTTAATGCATGCTCCAAGAATTTTAAATTAGTAATATTCTCCGATTATTAAAGTATCATAAATTATCTGTACACTTTAAAAATAAAAATGAATATATTGATATTAATGCATTGCTAAGCTATGCAAAAGTAAAATGTCACCTCTTAGTTATAAAAGTCTTATTAAATACATAAATAAAATATAGTGAAATTTCACCCTTCTTGATGAATTGGTGCCACAATGTTGATTATCTTATGTAATTTCACAGGGGCTGAAATGGATTAAAAATACGTAATGCCACATATTCCTCAGAGACAATGGATATGTTACATTTCTTTTAAATGATGCAGTTTGTAGATTTGTGTGCATTACTACAATCTTATAAAATATAAAATACTTTTATAGAATACACTTAAAAATACAACACATTTATTAGTAGATATAATTTTTGCTTTCTGACCATAAATACTGAGTGACTACTTTCTTCAGAAAAATACAGCATGAGAAATTATTAGCTAGATTTTTTTTTCTAGGAACATATTCTAAGCTTATAAGTAGGAAAAGAGAAATTCTCAATATCATTTCTTACCTAATTGTGGAAATAGTTTTAAATAGGAAAATATTTCTACTACTGGTAAATATTTATATGTATGTATGTATGTACATATATGTAGGTGGTGGAGTTTCAAATGGTTACAGTTCTGCCACGGAAGTATCCCTAAAAACCTACACCAGAAACTAAGTAGACACCTAGGTGAGTGATAGAAGGGAATCTGCTCTTTTTATTTTCTTGAAAAAAGAAAGTGTTAGTTGCTCATTTGTGTCCAACTCTGAGACCCTATGGAGTGTAGTCTGACAGGTTCCTCTGTCCATGGGACTTGCCAAGCAAGAATACAATCCCTTCTCCAAGGGATCTTCCAGACCCAGAGATCAAATCCATGTCTCCTGCATTGCAGGCAGATTCTTTACTATCTGAGCCATTAGGAATTAGAAGGCCATGAATAGACAGATCGACAAAGTGAAGGAATACATTGTTTCCCACCAGTATAACCCTTAGTGAGGGGGTAGAGTAGGGAGTTGGGGAGGATTAATTCTATGGAGTGAGACTATTAAGGAAATAAATATGGGATACAATAAAATCTACAAACCTCAGTCATTGTTGAATCTAATATGTATACTTACTAGCTTAACATTGTTAAGCTTCTTGAATTTTTCTCTCTTTAAAAACTTTTTTTTAAATATTTGATGTTGTAAATTATGTTTACAATTATGTTAAACTGCGATAGCTATACTAAATGGAAGCATACTTTTGGTCATCACTGGGCAGAGCTTTGACAGGGAACAGCATGCTGTACTGACATAGGGATTAAAACAGAAACTCAAACAAAGGTGAAAAGTTCTGTCAGCTCTCCCGAATTCGAGCCACTGGAAACTCCCCTCTCAAGGCTTCTCTCTGCTACTTTATTGAATACGTCTTTATCTTAATTTTAGCCAAAACTTACAATGGTGTACTAGTAAATTCACCATCTTTTAGAGTCAAAGTATCTGAGTGTGAATCTTGGCTTTGGTACTGTAAGAAATATAAACTTGAAGTGGTCCATTTTCAAGACAAAGTAACTAGTTCTGAAGTAGCTAAACTTGCTGCTGCTGCTGCTAAGTCGCTTCAGTCGTGTCCGACTCTGTGCGACCACATAGATGGCAGCCCACCAGGCTCCCCCATCCCTGGGATTCTCCAGGCAAGAACACTGGAGTGGGTTGCCATTTCCTTCTCCAATGCATGAAAGTGATAAGTCAAACTGAAGTCGTTCAGTCATGTCCGACTCTTAGCGACCTCATGGACTGCAGCCTACCAGGCTCCTCCGCCCATGGGATTTTCCAGGCAAGAGTACTGGAGTAGGGTGCCATTGCTAAACTTGGGAACATGACAAAGTTGAGGCCTGGACTCTTTAGATTAAGTTAGGGTTGGGGAGAGAGATCAGACTGGATCCTAAAGAGATAGGACTCCACCATTGTCTGTGCCCTGACTCTCAGTTCAGTTCCATTCATTCGCTCAGTCATGTCTGACTCTTTGAGACCCCATGAATTGCAGCACGCCAGGCCTCCCTGTCCATCATCAACTCCCGGAGTACACTCAAAGTCACATCCTTCGAGTCGGTGATGCCATCCAGCCATCTCATTCTCTGTCCTCCTGCCCCCAATCTCTCCCAGCATCAGAGTCTTTTCCAATGAGTCAACCCTTCGCATGAGGTGGCCAAAGTACTGGAGTTTCAGCTTTAGCACCCAAGACTGATCTACTTTAGAATGGACTGGTTGGATCTCCTTGCAGTCCAAGAGACTCTCAAGAGTCTTCTCCAACACCACAGTTCAAAAGCATCAATTCTTTGGCGCTCAGCCTTCTTCACAGTCCAACTCTCACATCCATACATGACTACTGGAAAAGCCATAGCCTTGACTAGACGGACCTTTGTTGGCAAACTAATGTCTTTGCTTTTGAATATGCTATTTAGGTTGGTCATAACTTTCCTTTCAAGGAGTAAGCATCTTTTAATTTCATGACTGCAATCACCATTGGCAGTGATTTTGGAGCCCCCCAAAATAAAGTGTGACACTGTTTCCACTGTTTCCCCATCTATTTGCTATGAATTGATGGGACCAGATGCCATGATCTTCGTTTTCTGAATGTTGAGCTTTAAGCCAACTTTTTCATTCTCTCTCTAAACTTGACTAATGTCTTGCAGACTTGACACAGTTCAATGGCACCTGGAGGGTCCCTAAGAAAACAGGTTGTTGGGCTTTCTTACTAGCCAGAAAGCCTTTGTTGAAAAATGCAGGTGTAACTTGGGAAGGAAGAAAGAAGGGTACCCTATAAGGAAATAATGAAACTTAGGTGAAGTCCACGAAAATTGTATGCCACATAGTACACAGCCAATAAGGAGCTGGGTAGGGGGAGGGTGGAAACCTGTGAGTTAGGGAATAAATTCCATGTTGTAATCGCTCTGGGTGTGCCTACCCACCAGACGCCAGATTTTTCAAGACCTTAGTTAAAAACTCGCACTTTGGCTGTACTTCATGTCTACAAGTCCACCCATTTGTTTTGGGCTGGTGAGCATGTTTCTTACAGGTACTTACTAGCTATATAGGTTTGGGCAAATTATTTAACCTTTTAACCTCTGTTGCACCATTCTTAGTGATAACAATACCTACCTCATTCTGTTGTTATTTATAATTATTAAATAAGTTATTATTTGAAAAGTGCTAAGAATAATACCTGGGTTTCCCTGGTGGCTCTGTGGTGAAGAATTCTACTGCCAATGTAGGAGACTTGCCAAAGATCAGAGTTCAATCCCTATGCCTAGCCCACAGCAGCTGCTACATAATAGTTTAGTACAGAAAGCTGTTCTCAATTCATTTTGAAATCATTTTTGGTAAGTTGGTGTTCAAGCTATTAAATACTTTATGTTGGTAATATTATTCTGCGATCACAACTTCTACCATCTGAATTCCTACAAATTGAAGAAATGTTCTGAATTTATAAGACTTTTACATAAAATATATTAAGTCCACTAACTCTATGGATATCTGATGTAAATAAATATTTTTTGAATTATACTCTGACTAGGTGAGAGACCCTAGCAATTATTATAATATATGCAGAAAAAGCAAAGATCATTAACTCCAAAGCATCATACTTCCTATGATTGAAAGATTAGATTGTTAGGGAAGAAAAATGAAAAGCCAATGAAAAAGACAAGCCAAGAGGTCATGGAACAGTTAGATTTAAAAGGACCAGACTAACTTGGTGCAGGACCAGTCCTGCACCAAGATGCAGGACTTTTGAGGCCAAGGGTCATATAAACAGCTAACCTTTTCATTTTTCACTAACTACAAAAAAAAAAAAATAGCCAAATCTAATAGATTTTTAGTACCTGGAAGCTCACTTAACTTATAGATTGTGTGTCTCTGAATTAGCCATTCTTTAATCACCTTTATTCCAATATTATCTAAGAGTCAGAATTTATGTCAGGTAAACAATGACATCACCTTCTGCTGTTTTTGACTTAGCATTTGAAACCATGCTTTCAGAGAATCTTCCAGGCATTTAAGAGGAGGCTTTTTTTATTTTTATTATTATTTTTCTTTTAACTTGGTATCATGGGCAGGGGAAATTTCAGTGATTGAGTTTAAAATAAAATGGAGGACCAAAATATTTAAAATGAATAACCAACACATTTGGCTAGTAAATTCCCTAGTGGTGGTGGTTTAATCACTAAGTCGTGTCCAACTCTTATGACCCCATGGATTGTAGCCTGCCAGGCTCCTCTGTCCATGGGATTCTCCAGGCAAGAATACTGGGGTGGGTTGCCGTTTCCTTCTCAAGGGGATCTTCCCCACCCAGGAAACGAACCTGCACTGCAGGCAGATTCTTTACCAACTGAGCTATGAGGGAAGCCCAAATTCCCTACTAGGGAAAGAATTCCTAGGTAGGTGTTGCCTGTAATCATATGAGTGACAGGATTTTAAGGACCTGAAGAGCTCTTTCCCTGTTTCTTAGCACTATCTTCAAAACAACAGCAACCCTTAAGTTTCTGATACAACACAGCACGTGCTTTCACCTTTAAGAGTTTTATAATTTCTTTGGATGTTCACTATAGAGATGGGTACCTTTTTATCTTTTATTTTTAAATTTTTAATTGGAGGATAATTGCTTTACAATGTTGTTAATTTCTACCATCAGTCAGTTCAGTTCAATCGCTCAGTCATGTCCAACTCTTTACGACCCCATGAATTGCAGCACACCAGGCCTCCCTGTCCATCACCAACACCCTGAGCCTAACCAAACCCATGTCCATCGAGTCGGTGATGCCATCCAGCCATCTCATACTCTGTCATCCCCTTCTCCTCCTGCCCACAGTCCCTCCCAGCATCAGGGTCTTTTCCAATGAGTCAACTCTTCGCATGAGGTGGCCAAAGTATTGGAGTTTCAGCCTCAGCATCAGTCTTTCCACAGAACACCCAGGACTGGTCTCCTTTAGGATGGACTGGTTGGATCTCCTTGCAGTCCAAGGGACTCACAAGAATCTTCTCCAACACCACAGTTCAAAAGCATCAATTCTTTGGCGCTCAGCTTTCTTCACAGTCCAACTCTCACATCCATACATGACCACAGGAAAAACCATAGCCTTGACTAGATGGACCTTTGTTGGCAAAGTAATATCTCTGCTTTTTAATGTGCTATCTAGGTCGGTCATAACTTTCCTTCCAAGGAGTAAGCGTCTTTTAATTTCATGGCTGCAATCACCATCTGCAATGATTTTGGACCTCAACAAAATAAAGCCTGACACTATTTCCACTGTTTACCCATCTATTTGCCATGAAGTGATGGGACCAGATGCCATGATGTTAGTTCTCTGAATGTGGGGCTTTAAGCCAACTTTTTCACTCTCCACTTTCACTTTCATCAAGAGGCTTTTTAGTTGCTTTTCACTTTCTGCCATAAAGGTGGTGTCATCTGCATATCTCAGATTGTTGATATTTCTCCTGGCAATCTTCATTCCAGTTTGTGCTTCTTTCAGCCCAGCGTTTCTCATGATGTACTCTGCATATAAGTTAAATAAGTAGGGAGACAATACACAGCCTTGACGTACTCCTTTTCCTATTTGGAACCAGTCTGTTGTTCCATGTCCAGTTCTAACTGTTGCTTCCTGAACTGCATACAGGTTTCTCAAGAGGCAGGTCAGGTGGTCTGGTATTTTCAACTCTTTCAGAATTTTCCACAGTTTATTGTGATCCACACAGTCAAAGGCTTTGGCATAGTCAGTAAAGCAGAAATAGATGTTTTTCTGAAACTCTCTTGCTTTTTCGATGATCCAGCAGATGTTGGAAATTTGATCTCTGGTTCCTCTGCCTTTTCTAAAACCAGCTTTAACATCTGGAAGTTCACAGTTCACATATTGCTGAAGCCTGGCTTGGAGAATTTTGAGCATTACTTTACTAGCGTGTGAGATGAGTGCAATTGTGCAGTAGTTTGAGCATTCTTTTTCATTGCCTTTCTTTGGGATTGGAATGAAAACTGACCTTTTCCAGTCCTGTGGCCATTGCTGAGTCTTCCTAATTTGCAAAAAAGCAAATGGCTGTCTGAGGAGGCCTTACAAATAGCTGTGAAAAGAAGAGAAGCAAAAGGCAAAGGAGAAAAGTAAATATATTCCCATTTGAATGCAGAGTTCCAAAGAATAGCAAGGAGAGATAAGAAAACCTTCCTCAGCGATCAGTGCAAAGAAATAGCAGGAAAACAACAGAATGGGAAAGACTAAAGATCTCTTCAAGAAAATTAGAGATACCAAGGGAGCATTTCATGCAAAGATGGGCTCGATAAAGGACAGAAAACATATGGACCTAACAGAAGCAGAAGATATCAAGAAGAGGTGGCAAGAATACACAGAAGAACTATACAAAAAAGAGCTTCACAACCGAGATAATCACGATGGTGTGATCACTCACCTAGAGCCAGACATCCTGGAATGTGAAGTCAAATAGGCCTTAGGAAGCATCACTAGGTACAAAGCTAGAGGAGGTGATGGAATTCCAGTTGAGCTATTTCAAATACTGAAAGATTTCTGCTGTACAGCGAAGCAAATCAGCCATACGTGTGTGTGTGTGTGTGTGTACACCCTCTCTCTCTAGCTTCCCTCCCACCTACCCCCATCCCACCCCTTAGGGCATCACGGAGCACCTGGCTGGATATCCTGTATTCTACAGCAGCTTCCCACTAGCTGTCTGTTTACTCCTGGTGGTGTGTATATGTCACCTACTCTTCTAATTTTTCCCACCCTCTCCTTCCCCGGCTGTGTCCACAGGCCCATCCTCTATATCTGCATCTCTATTGCTGCCCTGTAAATAGGTATCTTTTTACATTCCATAATCTTGAGACATACATATGATACAGTTACATAAATATTTTCATTTTTAGAGCAATTCTAGATTAAGAACAGAATTAAGAGAAAGTATGGGGATTTCCCATATACCTCCCTCCCCACACCCAGACAAGGATAGTTTTCCCCAGTATCAATATCATTCACCAGCATGGTACATTTGTTATATTTGGTATACCTATATTAGCATATCATTGTCGCCCAAAGTCCATAGTTTACCCCGGGGTTCACTGTTGGTGTTGTACATTATTTGGTTTTGAGAAATGTGTAATATGTATTGATCATTATAGTATCATCCACAGGATTTTCACTGCCCTAAAATCTTCAGGGCACATATTCATCCTTTACTCCCACCAACCTATGGCAACCACTTATTTTTGTTTTATATCTATAAGTGTATGTGTGTGTGTATGTTATATAATTAGAATGATACAGTAGAAGATTTCAGATTGGCTTCTTTCACTTAGTAACATACAGTTAAGAGTCTTCTGTGTTTTTTCATGGCTGTATAGTACATCTGTTTTAAGTGCTGAATAATAGTCCATTGTCTAGATATACCACAGTTTATTTATCCATTTACCTACTAAAGGACAGCCTGATTATTTCCCAGTTTCAGCAGTTATGGATAAAGTGTTATAAACATTCATGTGTAGGTCTTTTTATGGACATACACTTTCAACACCTTTGAGTAAATACCTACGAGTGTAATTGCTGAATCATATGGTAAGTATATGTTTAATTTTGTAAGAAACCACCAAGCTGTACTATTTTGCATCCCTATGGTAAATGAGAGTTCCTGTTGCTCCACTTCCTCATCAGCATTTATTGTTATCAGTGTTCTGGATTTTGGCTATCTCTGATAGTTTTATAGTGGCACCTCATTGTTGTTTAGATTTGCATTTTCTTGATAATGTAATGTGAGACATCTTTTCATACACTTATTTGCCATCAGTATTTCTTCTTTGGTAAGGTATACACATAAAGATTTTTAGGTGCTTTGGATGGCTACAGATAAAAAAAAAAAAACAAAGATGTCTCATAATCAAAACTAATTCCTTAAATATTGATTATAGGGGATGATCTAATCCTTAAGTCTATTGAGTTGGGCTATTATTGTTAATTTCCTCTTTGCCATTTTGTTTCCACTAATCATCCTTAACCTATAAATACACTCAAACTTCTGTCATTAAAAAATATTCCCAGCCCAATAATTTTTCTCCCAAAGCAAGTACTTGGAAAAGCAGTTTTCATTAGCTACAGTTACTTCTTAACACACTTTTAATTTACTTTTTACTCTACTGCATTCAGAATTTTGCTCTTCACCCTACTGTTATCACTTCAAGTAAACTGTGTAAGAAAAATTGACCAATTATCTAATTTGCCATATTGTGTTAGAAACATTTTGTCTTATTATTCATGATGTTTAACTTTGTTGATCTCTTCCTTTTTCTTGAAACTATTTGTTCTCTTTTATTCTAAGACTCTGAAATCTCCCCTTCACCCTCTTAATTTTCTGAACCTCAAGTGCATTGGCACGGATGATTTCTCTTCTTTTGCTCACCTGTTCACTTCAGTTCAGTCACTCAGTCATGTCTGACTCTTTGCGACCCCATGAACTGCAGCACGCCAGGCCACCCTGTCCATCACCAACTCCTGGAGTTTACCCAAACTCATGTCCATTGAGTCGGTGATGCCATCAAACCATCTCATCCTCTGTCATCCCCTTCTCCTCCTGGCCTCAATCTTTCCCAGCATCAGGGTCTTTACAAATGAGTCAAAGCTTCACATCAAGTGGCCAAAATATTGGATTTTCAGCTTCAACATCAGTCCTTCCACAAAACACCCAGGACTGATCTCCTTTAGGATGAACTGGTTGGATCTCCTTGCAGTCCAAGGGACTCTCAAGAGTCTTCTCCAACACCACAGTTCAAAAGCATCAATTCTTCAGCGCTCAGCTTTCTTCACAGTCAAACTCTCACATCTATACATGACCACAGGAAAAACCATAGCCTTGCTTAGATGGACCCTTGTTGGCAAAGTAATGTCTCTGCTTTTGAATATGCTGTCTAGGTTGGTCATAACTTTCCTTCCAAGGAGTAAACATCTTTTAATTTCATGGCTGCAATCACCATCTACAATGATTTTGGAGCCCCCAAAAAATAAAGTCTGACACTGTTTCCACTGTTTCCCCATATATTTCCCATGAAGTGATGGGACCGGATGCCATGATCTTAATGAATATTGAGCTTTAAGCCAACTTTCTCACTCTCCTCTTTCACTTTCATCAAGAGGCTCTTTAGTTGTTCTTCACTTTTTGCCATAAAGGTGGTGTCATCTGCATATCTGAGGTTGATGATATTTCTTAATGCCATGATCTTAATGAATATTGAGCTTTAAGCCAACTTTCTCACTCTCCTCTTTCACTTTCATCAAGAGGCTCTTTAGTTGTTCTTCACTTTTTGCCATAAAGGTGATGTCATCTGCATATCTGAGGTTAATGATATTTCTCCAAGAAATCTTGATTCCAGCTTGTACTTCCTCCAGCCCAGTGTTTCTCATGATGTACTCTGCATATAAGTTAAATAAGCATGGTAACAATATATAGCCTTGACGTACTCCTTTCCCAATTTGGAGCAAGTCTGTTGTTACATATCCACTTCTAACTGTTGCTTCCTGACCTGCATACAGATTTCTCAAGAGGCAGGTCAGGTGGTCTGGTATTCCCATTTCTTTCAGAATTTTCCACAGTTTATTGTGATCCACACTGTCAAAGGCTTTGGCGTAGTCAATAAAGCAAAAGTAGATGTTTTTCTGGGATTCTCTTGCTTTTTCAATGATCCAGTGGATGTTGGCAATTGCCAACATCACCTGTTAAATATTAATTTTTCTCATACTCCTTTCTTAGCTTTCTGTTCTTATCACATAGTCTCAATTTCATGGCTTCAAATAGCACCTATAAAGAGATGATGCCTATAGTTTTATCCATATCCCAGTCTTCTCTCCTAAAGTCCAAAGTCACCTCACCATCTCAATTTGGGATCTGACAACCTGAGCATGCCAGAGATACCTGCCTACATCTCCAATCTTGTATCACGCCATACTCTCCTTGGTTGTTAAACTCATGAACTTCCATGATGCTGCCCTGTTCTCATCTTTAATGCTAAAAGTTTTCTCTACTTGAAAATCTCTTTCTTTAGGTCCTCTATTGTGGTTTTCTTATTGCCAGGCTCAAATGTCAATCAGATAAGTATTTTCTGACCACCTGTTCAAAAACAGAATCCCTCCCAGCTACTCTTTTTTATATCATATATTTTATTTTTTATGCCTATGTCACTCTTAGAAAATATCTGATTTATTTGTACACTCAGTTCCTTGTTTATTTTCATTCTACCTATAGTAGATTGCAAGTGGATCATGAATGTTTTTTCTTTACTTTATCTCCAACACTAATAATAATACCAGGCAAGTACTGGGCATAAAATAAATATTTGAAGAACAAATCAAATAATAATTTTAGCTCATCTTTGAAAGTCACTTTTATTACTTCATACCTCAGCTTGCTCATTCACCTAGCTTGTTTCTTTATCATGGTGTATCCTCATCTACCCATGCTTCCAAGCAAGGGACTCATAACCCTGTCCCTACCCTTGATGTATCTCAGTAGTCACAAAGCTTGCCAGTTTTACTGTTTAGTATTTCTTCTGTCCATTCCTTCATACCAATTCCTAGTCCTTTCTTTTTTGGTAAGACCATCAACTCTCCCTTGGGCTAATGGAATAATATTTTTGCAAGTCTCCTTCCTTTTGTCTTCTAACCCTCCAAATATTCTAAACTATTAGAAATAATGGGGAGGGAGGAGGGAGGAGGGTTCAGGATGGGGAACACATGTATACCTGTGGCGGATTAATTTTGATATTTGGCAAATCTAATACAGTTATGTAAAGTTTAAAAATAAAATAAAATTAAAAAAAAAAACTCAGACTTGAATGGGAAAAAAAAAAAAAGAAATATTATTTTTAAATAAAAACAAGATCTTGATTATTTTATTCTTTCCTATGCCTAAAATCTTTCAAAGCCCAGCACCTTTTTGCCAGAATTATAAGATTCAATCCAAGGACATCTAAAGTTCAGCCCTGGCCTGTTTTTCCATCTCTAATTTTAACTATACTAGGATGTCCCAAGGAGAAGGCAATGGCACCCCACTCCAGTACTCTTGCCTGGAAAATCCCATGGACGGAGGAGCCTGGTGGGCTGCAGTCCATGGGGTCGCTAAGAGTTGGACACGACTGAGCAACTTCACTTTCACTTTTCACTCTCATGCATTGGAGAAGGAAATGACAACCCACTCCAGTGTTCTTGCCTGGAGAATCCCAGGGACGGGAGAGCCTGGTGGGCTGCCGTCTATGGGGTCGCACAGAGTTGGACACGACTGAAGCGACTTAGCAGCAGCAGCAGGATATCTTAAATGGTCCTGATACCCAATGATAACTTCTAAGTTTGTATATTCCTGATCTTTAGAACATTCATTGTACACCTTTTACATGAACTGCAAAGTATGTAGAAGAAATTAGGAATAATAAATTTGAAATGAAATTCTGAAATGTTTTATCTGTTATCTTAATCTATTTCATAGATTCTTAACTTAATTTCTCAGGTGATTCATTAATATATGTTCTATGCTTTAAAGGATGAGTCATGGAACACTCCATAATATCACATATTGATCAATTAGGGCTGCCTCTTAGATCAGTTTGAAGCACAAGAGATCAGGCTGCTTGCCAAGAAGTCTGTTATCAAAATAACTAACTCTAAAGCTTTTCTAGGACAGAAGGAGAAATGTTCATTAAGGTTCGAGAAACAAAGGACTGTAAAAGTTACTAAGAAAGTACTTGTCAAGCTAGAAGGACAGAGAACAAGAAAAGACAGAGAAATAAAGAGAGGATCTAATATGTGGATGCATAGATAAATGTAATTCCTCAGTCATAGCATTTTCACTTTGATTTTTCTCATGTGTTTAAATCAATAGGAAGATTTTATTTTAATTACTGAACAGGTGCTACAAGAGTAACACATTGAACAAACATTTGTGCTGCCTACTTGCTGCTGCTGCTAAGTCGCTTCAGTCGTGTACGACTCTGTGCGACCCCAGAGACGGCAGCCCCCCAGGCTCCCCCATCTCTGGGATTCTCCAGGCAAGAACACTGGCGTGGGTTGTCATTTCCTTCTCCAATGCATGAAAGTGAAAAGTGAAAGTGAAGTCGCTCAGACATGTCCGACTCCTAGTAACCCCATGGACTGCAGCCCACCAGGTCCCTCTGTCCATGGGATTTTCCAGGCAAGAGTACTGGAGTGGGTTGCCATTGCTGCCTACTGAGAGAAGTTCAAAATATAAAATGTGAGTCATATATACAGGTACTTCTCATGTACATCATTAGGGATTTCACTTTTCTTGGAAATGTCATGTCTTTTTTATCATTGTATTTGATATACAATGGCAATGATTAGAGTGAAAGTATAAAAGTTGAATTTATTTTTGCTCTAAGATTAACATTGTAAAACATGGCTTCTTAATTTCTGGGATAATTGGCCACTTAAGAAAGTCATTATATTCTCAACCTTATTTTGAGTAGAATAAATACTGTGTTTAAATGCAGCAGGAAAGGTGTTCTTCCACATTTCAGCTGCCCTTCTCAGGTCCCCTATTCTGGGTGAATACAGAATCCTCCAGATAGCCCTGCTCTGTTTGATGTCTTTTCTTTTTTTATCCAATCTCTTTGAGTTTCTCTCTCTCTCTTCCTCCTCCTTCTCCCTCTCCCTCCCTCTCTTTTCTCCTAAGGTTCTTTTGTATGGAAAAAACACTCTAGTACCTTGCTTTTCCATCTCACTGTTGAAAAACAAAAGCCACAACTGATTGCTTAGGTGGCTGATTGCCAACACAATTGTTGCAGCCATGATTTTCCAGAAGCCAGAAAGGGGACATTGCAAAGATATATTTATTACCTCTAGCAGGCTGTACTATATTCTAGACTTGTTCTCATTATAGAAAATAGCTAAATATTTACTTTGTGTATTGCAATGGTATATTTTTAAAGTTAAAATGATCCTTATATTCCAGAATAGACACCTATATGTAATGACTCTGTTTCCCTAGTACAGATCACTGATAGAAGATGTTGCTTGAGCATTATGAAGTTTCCTAAACATAAATATTTTAGTTTTTATTTCAGGAAAGATTATTTTACCAAATTACCTGGGAGAGGTTCCTTCATAGAAAGAGGTATTAAGTGGTTACTGCTGATGCTGAAGAATTGAGTTACCACTTACTGCCAGATCTTCCAGAACAGATCTATTCTTGACATCAACAATTGGAACTCAGAGAGGATTGTCCCATTTAATATCATTTACTTGTACACAACAGACCAGTGACCACAAATCATCCATAACTGGAAATAGAACATTCATAATTACCCCTGCAATGTTATGATTTTTGAAAAAGACATTAATTTGCTTTAATCTATTTATTATTTAGCTTTTCCCTCCCATAATATGACATTGGTTAGACTCATCATATTTCTCTTTTTTGTATTTCTAATGAGTGTTTAATTAAAAATACCCAACTTAAACACAGAAAAGGCTATATATAGTTATGCAAGATATTTTCCTTCATGATATTGAGGGAAACTGGATGATTTTTACTCAAAACACTCAAACTCAGGTTCCTCATGATTTCATTTGTGTTTTAGTGTGCTTTTATTATAGATGTGGTCTTGCCCTTTAACTCTTGCCCTGCACAACTATTGCATATTTTGGTAATTGTTAGAACTAGTTATTCTATGGGTTTATATCAAATTTTTTTTCTGCATTGATGAAAATAGTTGACAACTATTTTCTGAAACTTTTACATGGTAAAATTATGTCCATGCTCTATAGAATAGAAATCTAGAGCCACAAATGCTTATTTTTCAAGTTTTGAATATCTCTAAATAATAAAAAGAAACATTTTATTCCTTCCCAATGAGTAAAGATGTTGGTGGCTGTCCATTTTGCTGAGTTTTTATTAGTTAATAAATATTGATATTTATAATTTTATATTTAATATTTTCATAATATAGACAGTCCTTTCTACTACTTAAGTGATTTTCAAGTAACATGTTTCTATATTGAATTAGCGTCTAATTCTTGCAAAGATTATAGCCTTGAGCACACCGCTCTCCCAATATTTTTCAAAATTTGCACTGTGTAAAAGATTATTCTGGTAGGGTTGCACAAAACCGTGCATTCTATTCATGCCCTTAGTTAAAGAATATGTCACCTTGGTATCAGGCTAGACTAGAATAGAAATATACATGAATATACATATTTCAGTGCAACATGTACATTTGGTAAGTATTAGTCACCTTTTCTTGGAGAAGGCAATGGCACCCCACTCCAGTGCTCTTGCCTGGAAAATCCCATGGACAGAGGAACCTGGTGGGCTGCAGTCCATGGGGTCGCTAAGAGTCAGACAAGACTGAGTGACTTCACTTTCACTTTTCACTTTCATGCACTAGAGAAGGAAATGGCAGCCCACTCCAGTGTTCTTGCCTGGAGAATCCCAGGGACGGGGGAGCCTGGTGGGCTGCCGTCTGTGGGGTCGCACAGAGTCGGACACAAGTGAAGCGACTCAGCAGCAGCAGCAGCAGCAGCAGTCACCTTTTCTATAAAATCGGGATATTAATAACTGCCTTTCAGGTTGTTTGTTGTGATAATTGAATGAAATAAATCATGAAATATTAAGTATACTTCTTGGAACAAAGAAAGTACTAAAAAATGCTATTTTTTTTTTTAAATCATGCCTACCTTGTATAAAAGTATTCAGTTCTGCCCGAGGACAGGAGGAAGGTATCACAAGGGAGTAACACCTAAATCAGAATATGAAGGATGAGTAGGCATTTTCCACAGAGCAAAAAAGATAAAGAAACAGTTTGTCCAAAAGCATTTAGATGTGACTAAAAGAAAAAAGAGACTGAGGGATGGGCCTAGTTATAAAGACAAATGTAGATGAGGTTGAGAGCTTTAGATTTTATTCTGGAAGTAAATGTTATTTAGAATATTAGAGTTCTTTTTAAATTATTTTTGTTTCCTTTAACTATGAGTTTTAGAATTCAGGGAAAATCTAACTAAAGAGTTATCTTAAGTCGTCATTTGTAGTATTGTGAAAACAAGTGATAAGTCTTAATTTTAGACATCAATTTATTTACTGAAGTAAGTGCAATAATATTGAAGAAAATAAGAATATGTAGAATTCAAAGGATTTTAAGTGCACATGTTTCTTATTTTGAGCAATATTTATCTTGAAGATTTAAGTTTCATTTGCTCTTCTATAAATTATTTTTAAATGCTTTAAGGAACATTGTTAAAAGAAATTTGTTGTAGGAAGGCAATAAATTGCTCTCTAATATCTGTGTTTTGAAAATTTATATTTGACAGTACTCTCTCAGCAAAACCCAATGAAATGCAGGTATTTTTTCTGTTTATAGGATGAATATTTTGTGACAGAGTTAAAAAAAAAAACTTAAACATCAAAAAGACTTAGATTATCATCCTACCACTGATGAATTTTATGACTTTGACATAATTACAAAACTTTCCTGGACATCATTTCTTTCTCTAAATAAATTGACTTAATTCTTTCCCTGTGGTGAGGTTGAAGTCCCAGTTTCATTGTCTATTTCCAAATATACAAACATTTTATGAACAAGTCTTATGGAAAGAGCACATAGTGGTTTAGATATGAATACAAATACAAAATTTTGTTAACAGGGCTCCACTAAGTACCTTTTTCAAAGATTATATAGGAATAATATTACTATGAAGTTAATAATATAACTATAAAGTTAAAATTGATAGTGAGGTGGAAAAAAATGAAATGACTTTTAGAGTTTTAAATTATGTCTATATGCAGATCTGACAACTGATGTTTTTAGTACATTATGAAAGTCTGGAGACATACTTTTTCATTTATTCATATAATTTACTCCTTTGCAAAAGCATTTACCAAAACATCTCTAGATGATTCACTATATCTTTAATGGTTTCTGACATAGGTAAACATAGAACTATTTTCTCTCATCCATAAACTCAGATGTGACTATGTTTTTTATCAGAAAACCATACTATTGCATCTTGGTAGTAGCAGACACATTTAAATTATTGTCCAGTAGTAACTTAAGAATTGGAAAATACAGTTTAATAGGCAATAGCCTTTCATGATTTGATATCCTCAGTTACTTGAATCAAATTTTCATTGTTCTTAAGGTTAAAAATGTAGCTATAAACCACAATTAGCTATAGAGTTAATGGGTGAATTAATAATCACTTCAATTAATATGAAAAAGATATGAAAACTAGCAGAATGCTAGCTTTCCTTCAGATGCGTCTTAGAAAATAATATTTTATAAATAAATGTTTGGGAAATGTTGGATTCAACAAAGGGAAGGAAATTGTGTTTCTTTTGTGTCAGCATCAATCTGCCAGAGGAATTGTAATTTGAGCACTGAGCTCATTTTTTGGGGTTTATCTCAAGGGACTAGAGATATTATAATGGGATGTATTTTGAGAAATATAGCTCTGTTTAAAACATTTTACATAAAGAAAAAATGAAAATGAAAATAAAAAATGTAGCCCAGTTGGCCTCTGCTACTGTGAGAGGAAGATGGGGGTTGAAAGGCCAGATGCTCTTCTGGGAAGGGACTGGACAGCACTGCCATTGCTTCTCATACGTTTACTGTTAGAGCACGGTGACTTAATGTCACTTCCATGACTATTTCACAATCTTTTTTTCCCCTGTGTAAAGAGGAAATCCAAAGTGAAGCCAAAGGAAGATTGAAACTGTTTTTAAAATAAACTAATAGAAAAGAGATTGTAGTTTTTATTCAAGTTTATTGCATGATGGTCTTGAAAAACAGCTAGTTGGAAATTAGGATAGTTGTTCTTTTCTTATGAGGTTGGTCTTGAGGGTGTAGTGTGGAGATTGCTTTCTTCCTGTGTGAATTACTTGTTTCCTTTGAAGAAAAAGATCAACAGAAGGAAATCCCCGAGAGTTTTCAATACAGATGTCTCCAAAAGAGTTATTGCTGCCAAGTTTTTTTCTCCCAATGTGTCACATAATCTTTGTATAATTTATAAATGATAACAAAGCAATCAGGCCACATTCATAAAAGCCCAGTGACACATAATTTAGTGGAATCTGAGGATTAGAATTAATTGTCTCTCTTTGTTCTAAGTTCTAAATCTTAGTAAATGATTCACTGTATGTCATTACAGCTTAATATTTGCATGAAATCACAGTTTAGCTGGCATAATTTAACGGCAATTAAAAAGCTATTTAATCGTCATGCAAATTGGTATGAGGGCCCTTGAGTAAGAAGGGTGTCTGCCTTTTTAATTTAAGTATCTCTAGGCGGACAGTCATATACTTGCAGACACCCATAACATAATTGATAACGTTCTTCCTGATCTTGGAAATGTAAGTGAATAATAATTCATGTTTTCCATTATAAATAAGAGAAAAGAGCAACAATATGAATATGTCATCCAGTAGGAAGACACTATTACGATAATGATAATGAATCTTTATCTCCTAGGCATGAGTCTAGGTTGGAGGTAAAAAAAAAAAAAAATGCTTATCCCTGTGCTCTAGTTTATAATCCCTTCAGTATTTGCCTTTCTGAAAGCAGACATGTCTGTAACTCTCTGGAACATGAAATGGCATAAAGCAAGGTATACAGAAACCTTTTAGAAAAACTAACTCCCATTTCTAGGGCTGGCTTTAGGTGGTGTACATATAGGTGTCTGAGTCATACCCATCAGGTTGCTGATAATAGGATCCAACAAGATGAAAAAGGGAAGCATAGCATTTCTTAATATCTCAAACCCGACACTGAATTATATGGATTTAGGAGTGATGTTGTGCTTCTCTAACACTGTGGAACAGATCTTGTTACTGAGTCTTCTGTTCTCTTTAAGACCACTCCCCACACTTCAGCTGCATTGCTGTTTTTGGAACACATCACTTCTGTACATAGAATCTGTCAGCTTCTTCCTTTTAAATGAAAATATATATATGTATATATACAAACTCATTCCAGTAAGCATAGCAGTATTGCGTTATCCGACCCCTTCCTGTTGCTTAAAACTCACTTCTTGCTTACTCCTTCTACATTCTAGCTACAGTGATCTTCTGTCACTTCCATGACTATTTCACAGTCTTTTTTGACTGAAGAACCGTGCATGTTCTATCTCTAAAATCCTTCCTACCCCTCTCTACATCTTCCACACCACGTGCATGAGACCTTCTCAGAAGGTTTATCAGGTTGGCCCCCTGATACTTTTTTTAGCCCCATTCCTTTTGATTTCTGTAATTGCACTTATTATAATTTGAATTTCATTCTTCTGTTTTTGTGTGTGTGTTTGTGTTTATCTAGCCATTCAGCTAAAATATCAATAGCAAGAAAGCAGAAATTACATTTATCAGATTTATGCTGTAAGCCCAAGATCTAGCAGAACATCTGGCACACATGGTAGTCACAGAAAACTTATTTAATGAGTGAATGACCATGTCTTGAAATCCAAAAGAAGCCTATGTGAAAACTTGAATTTATTTCTATGCAGAGAATGCCACAGAGAATTCTTTTCCTCCTTCTAAGCAAATTGCTGAATTTTAAAGAACTGTTTGAATTGCTTAAGACTAACCTTTTAAAATATAGCAGTATTATTTAATGAGTCATTTATGCAAATAATTATTTTTCAAAGTATCTGTCATAAGCACAGTCTCTTACAGAAGGATTCTGTGGCATTTCACAATATAGCAATCACACAGTGAACTGTCTGGCATGTAGTAGACCTTCAGTTAATAATTGTTCAGTGAATGATATGAAACTGAGGTTTGAAGGACTCAGATGAATATACAAGATTATTGACACAATTTTAAGAGAAAAAAATGAATAGTTAAAGATATTATGTACTCTGTGCAGTGTGATCATATGGAAAAATAACGAGAAAAGAGAGCAGATGCTCATCCACCACCCGTGACCAATATGGTTTATGCAGACTCTTGATGACAAATAAGAGGATCTTGGGAGTCTCTTTATAAGCTTTCAAGGATGCATTTACTTATGCTTAGTAAAGTTAATATAAATAAAATCTAGATACCATATCTTACCTATATCCCCTTTGATCACTTCCAAATCCACATGCCAGTGCAGGAGACACAAGAGATGTGGGGTGCATCTCTGGATCAGGAAGATCCCCTGGAGAAGGAAATGGCAACTCACTCCAGTATTCTTGCCTGGACAATTCCATGGACAGACATGCCTGGCGGGCTAGATTCCAGAGGTTGGCAAAGAGTCAGATGCAATTGAGCACACTCACACAGCCCTTCCAAATAATGCTTTTGTCCCATGAAATTGACAGGACCTAAAAAAGTATTTATGCTGCCTCCAGTTTCTGTTCCTATTCCTTTCCTTCCAAACTGTGTGTCCACCCTAAATTTATGGCCATTTATTCTCAGCCTGTGAGAAAAAGATTCTTAGATTTTCAAACGAATGAGAGTTTTAGTTATACATCAAGCATAGTTTGAAGACTGAAATACTGAACACAGCATATTTTATACATGTATGTTATCATTTCTTCAAAGATTTTAAATGAAGAGGCAATTATTAAGATGTAATTATACAAAGCCATCATGTAATTTAAAATAATGTTGGGTTATTATATTATTTCAGTCAACAAATTTAAGAAGTATAATTACTGTAACTTTTGGTGATCTGTGGCTTTTGATGTTAAATACTGAAATTCATATGCCAAAAGTTAATATATAGACCATCTTCACCCCTAAGACTCCACCCTTACTAAACTTATGCAGATATTTTTAGCCATTTTTCTTTATGGCATCCATCAGAAGAAAGAGTTCAAACTAATATAAAAGACCAGCACATGTTTATTGATGACGTTTTCAAGTTAGCACTATAATTCATTGTCCTATACATGTACATTTGTTTTTTAATTGCTTTCTCTAGGGCCACCTTCAGCTCCTAGGAATGTGGTTTTTAACATCAATGAAACGGCCCTTATTTTGGAATGGAGCCCACCAAGTGACACAGGAGGGAGAAAAGACCTCACATACAGTGTAATCTGTAAGAAATGTGGCTTAGACACCAGCCAGTGTGAGGACTGTGGTGGAGGACTCCGCTTCATCCCAAGACATACTGGCCTGATCAACAATTCCGTGATAGTACTTGACTTTGTGTCTCACGTGAATTACACCTTTGAAATAGAAGCCATGAATGGAGTTTCTGAGTTGAGTTTTTCTCCCAAGCCATTCACAGCTATTACAGTGACCACGGATCAAGATGGTAAGTTCTACTGCTGTTCTCTCAAAACAGATCTATAATTCCATTTTGATGCTTAATATCCCTGGTGGACCTGTATTCACTGGGGTGCAGTTGCACACTCTCTACATTATAGAGGTGATTTACTGATTGTTGTTCTTACTGTTTCCCAAGGTGCAGAAAGATATTTTTGATATTACTTACTAGTATTGCCAATTAGATACAATCCTTGTCTTTAATGGCTATGCATTCTGTTTTTCATATAATCCTATGCTGATATATCTTAAAAAGCAAGTTCATATAACCTATCAACAAACATCAGACATAAATAAGGTTACTAAATGAATTGAAATTCAGCTGCCCTACTTATGCAACCCTCTCTTTTCCTTGTCAAATAAGCAAATAGTAAGTATTTATACTAATTATAATTCATATCTATATTATAAAAACAGTGAAGCCAACATGCCTAACCATAATTCACTCTTAAAAGGAACAGCAAATATATCCATTAATGTATCTAAATGCTGTTGTTTAGGTGCAGTTTTGTGTAAAAAATAAGCTGTCTTTTAAAAAAATACTCCAGTTGCTTTCAGCTAAATGGCCCCTTTTAACACTATAGATTTTTACTGCAATATAGTCAGGCATGAAGAGTCCCATGCTTTTTATAAGAGTATATTCTCTTTAATCCCCCCATTATGTAATTTTTCACAAAGCATGATACCAGGAAAACTTGAGATTTAAAAACTCCCTTTGAGAAGCATTCATAAATTATGTTGTTACAGAAAGGATTGTCTTATAGCAAAAAGTATTATTTTATGTGAACACATATAGATGAGGATAATTTATACAGATAAAACTATTCTTTTACACTATATTTATTTGCTGAGTCTGCTATAACAAATGCCACAGACTAGGTGGCATAATTATAGTGGAACATCAAAACCAGGAAATTGACATTTGGAAAATCTACAGGGCTCATGTGGCTGTGAAGGAATATCAAGAGTGAGCCTTGTAGTGATAATGGTGGCAGTTACATGAAGTTAGATATATGATAAGTTGCAAAGAGTTACAGTCAACGCATATACATGCGCACACACACACAGAGACACACACACACACACATGAGCCCTGTGGATTTTCCAAATGTCAGTTTCTGGTTTTGATATTGCACTATAGTTATGCAAGTAGTTAACATTGGGGGAGGCTGGGTAAAATATATGTGGGAAGTTGCAGTACACTTTTTTTTTTGTTAAATTTCGATGGCTCTATCATTGTTGCAAAATAAGAAGTTAAAAGAAAAACACTGCTAAACCTGTAAAAAATACAAGAAGAAAACTTTAGCATTCTAAAAATATATTTGAAATGGATTTGATTATTTTATTCAAACTAATGTAAGTTCACTTTGCTGATGCTCTTCAGAAATACATCTAATAAATAAAGCAAACAAATAGTACTGTAAAATCACCATTTTTGTATTTACTATATAATATTCCCCTTCATTTAACAAATTGTTCTACATCATAGAATTTGCCTTTTGGTTGTTCAAAATGGAATTATGTTTTCTTTTTTTTTTTTTAATCTTTCCCGTAGTATCAACAGAATCCTGTCAGATGTGTCTTCAAGATAAAACAGATTTAGGTCTTCTGTTTTGCTCTACACTAGCACATTAATTCAAAGCCTTTTTTCTGCTACCTGATTAAAAATAACCCAATACAACTGTTCTAACTATAATGTATAAATAATTAAGTTTGAGAATAAAAACAATCAGTTCAATTCAGTCGCTCAGTTCTGTCCGACTCTTTGCAACCCCATGAATCTCAGCACGCCATGCCTCCCTGTCCATCACCAACTCCTGGAGTTCACTCAGACTCATGTCCATCGAGTCAGTGATGCCATCCAGCCATCTCATCCTCTGTTGTCCCCTTCTCCTCTTGCCCCCAATCCCTCCCAGCATCAGAGTCCTTTCCAATGAGTCAACTCTTTCCATGAGGTGGCCAAAGTACTAGAGTTTCAGCTTTAGTATCATTCCTTCCAAAGAAATCCCAGAGCTGATCTCCTTCAGAAAGAACTTATTGGATCTCCTTGCAGTCCAAAGGACTCTCAAGAGTCTTCTCCAACACCACAGTTCAAAAGCATCAATTCTTCAGTGCTCAGCTTTCTTCACGGTCCAAATCTCACATCCATACATGACTACTGAAAAAACCATAGCTTTGACTAGACAGACCTTTGTTGGTAAAGTAATGTCTCTGCTTTTTAATATGCTACCTAGGTTGGTCATACATTTTCTTCCAAGGAGTAAGCATCTTTATATTTCATGGCTGCAGTCACCATCTGAAGTGATTTTGGAGCCCCCAAAAGTAAAGTTTGACACTGTTTCCACTGTTTCCCCATCTATTTGCCATGAAGTGATGGGACCAGATGCCATGATCTTCGTTTTCTGAATGTTGAGCTTTAAGCCCACTTTTTCACTCTCCACTTTCACTTTCATCAAGAGGCTTTTTAGTTCCTCTTCACTTTCTGCCATAATGGTGGTATCATCTGCATATCTGAGGTGATTGATATTTCCCAGCAATCTTGATTTCAGCTTTTGTTTCTTCCAGTCCAGCGTTTCTCATGATGTACTCTGCATATAAGTTAAATAAGCAGGGTGACAATATACAGCCTTGACGTACTCCTTTTCCTATTCGGAACCAGTCTGTTGTTCATGTCCAGTTCTAACTGTTGCTTCCTGACCTGCATACCGGTTTCTCAAGAGGCAGGTCAGGTGGTCTGGTATTCCCATCTCTTTCAGAATTTTCCACAGTTTACTGTGATCCACACAGTCAAAGGCTTTGGCATAGTCAATAAGGCAGAAATAGATGTTTTTCTGGAACTCTCTTGCTTTTTCAATGATCCAGCAGATTTTGGCAATTTGATCTCTAGTTCCACTGTCTTTTCTAAAACCAGCTTGAACATCAGGAAGTTCACGGTTCATGTATTGCTGAAGCCTGGCTTGGAGAATTTTGAGCATTACTTTACTAGCATGTGAGATGAGTGCAATTGTGTCGTAGTTTGAGCATTTTTAGGCATTGCCTTTCTTTGGGATTGGAATGAAAACTGACCTTTTCCAGTCCTGTGGCCACTGCTGAGTTTTCCAAATTTGCTGGCATATTGAGTGCAGCACTTTCATAGCATCATCTTTCAGGATTTGAAATAGCTCAACTGGAATTCCATCACCTCCACTAGTCTTGTTCTTAGTGATGCTTCCTCAGGCCCACTTGACTTCACATTCCAGGATGTCTGGCTCTAGGTCAGTGATCACACCATAATGATTATCTTGGTCGTGAAGATCTTTTTTGTACAATTCTTCTGTGTATTCTTGCCACCTCTTCTTAATATCTTCTCCTTCTGTTAGGTCCATACCATTTCTGTCCTTTATTGAGCCCAATTTTGCATGAAATGTTCCCTTGGTATCTCTAATTTTCTGGACGAGATCTCTAGTCTTTCCCATTCTATTTTTTTCCTCTATTTCTTTGCATTGATCGCTAAAGAAGGCTTTCTTATCTCTTCTTGCTATTCCTTGGAACTCTGCATTCAGATGCTTATATCTTTCCTTTTCTCCTTTGCTTTTTGCTTCTCTTCTTTTCACAGCTATTTGTGAAGCCTTCTCAGGCAGCCATTTTGCTTTTTTGCATTTCTTTTCCATGGGGCTGATCTTGATCCCTGTCTCCTGTACAATGTCACAAACCTCCATCCATAATTTCTTCAGGCACTCTATCAGATCTAGGCCCTTAAATCTATTTCTCACTTCCCCTGTATAATCATAAGGGATTTGATTTAGGTAATACCTGAATGGTCTAGTGGTTTTCCCTGCTTTCTTCAATTTAAGTCTGAATTTGGCAATAAGGAGCTCATGATCTGAGCCACAGTCAGCTCCTGGTCTTGTTTCTGCTGACTGTATAGAGCTTCTCCATCTTTGGCTGCAAAGAATATAATCAATCTGATTTCAGTGTTGACCATCTGGTGATGTCCATGTGTAGAGTCTTTTCTTGTGTTGTTGGAAAAGGGTGTTTGCTATGACCAGTGTGTTCTCTTGGCAAAACTCTATTAGCCTTTGCCCTTCTTCATTCCGTATTCCAAGGCCAAATTTGCCTGTTACCCCAGGTGTTTCTTGACTTCCTACTTTTGCATTCCAGTCCCCTATAATGAAAAGGACATCTTTTTTGGGTGTTAGTTCTAAAAGGTCTTGTAGGTCTTCATAGAACCGTTCAACTTCAGCTTCTTCAGCGTTACTGGTTGGGGCATAGACTTGGATTACTGTGATATTGCATGGTTTGCCTTGGAAACGAACAGAGACCATTCTGTCATTTTTGAGATTGCATCCAAGTACTGCATTTCGGACTCTTTTGTTGACCATCATGGCTACTCTATTTCTTCTAAGGGATTCCTGCCCACAGTAGTAGATATAATGGTCATCTGAGTTAAACTCACTCATTCCAGTTCATTTTAGTTCACTGATTCCTAGAATGTAGACATTCACTCTTGCCATCTCCTGTTTAACCACTTCTAATTTGCCTTGATTCATGGACCTGACATTCCAGGTTCCTACACAATATTGCTCTTTACAGCATCGGACCTTGCTTCTATCACCAGTCACATCCACAGCTGGGTATTGTTTTTGCTTTGGCTCCATCCCTTCGTTCCTTCTGGAGTTATTTCTCTACTGATGTCCAGTAGCATATTGGGCACCTACTGATCTGGGGATTTCCTTTCATTATCGTATCATTTTTGCCTTTTCATACTGTTCATGGGGTTCTCAAGGCAAGAATACTGAAGTGGTTTGCCGTTCCCTTCTCCAGTGGACCACATTTCTGTCAGACCTCTCCACCATGACCCACCCGTCTTGGGTGGCCCCACAGGGCATGGCTTAGTTTCACTGAGTTAGACAAGGCTGTGGTCCTAGTGTGATTACATTGACTAGTTTTCTGTGATTATGGTTTCAGTGTGTCTGCCCTCTGATGCCCTCTTGCAATACCTACCGCCTTACTTGGCTTTCTCTTACTTTGGACGTGGGGTATCTCTTCATGGCTGCTCCAGCAAAGCACAGCCACTGCTCTTTACCTTGGACGAGGGGTATCTCCTCACCGCCCCCCTCCCCCTCCTGACCTTGAACGTGGAATAGCTCCTCTAGGCCCTCCTACGCCCGAGCAGCCACAGCTCCCTGGAGGTGGGGATGCTCCTCCTGGCTGCCGCCCCTGGCCTTGGGCGTGGAGTAGCTCCTCTCAGCCGTTCCTGTGCTATCGCAGCCTGGCACTCTCGGCCGCTGCCTCTGACCTTGGACATGGGGTAACTCTTCTTGGCTACCGCCCCTTGGGCATGGGTCTCCAGGCTTCTGCCTCTGGCCTCGGACGTGGGGTAGCTCCTCTCGGAACAATATTATCACTTTAAATCAAATATATTTGTAAATATCTTTATATAATTTCATACATTATACATACATATAATAGTCTTTTGTTCTAATATTAGAAGAGAGTTCATATGGACTATTTTTCTAATGTAGCAGAAGGCAGGGTAAAAACTATTTCTCACTTTGAAAATGAAAGAGTTCATTAAAACCGTATTGTTATAAGGACAGAAATTATATTAGTCATGGAACAAGATGTAGTATCCATATATTGAAACTAAACTTTCTGGAAGAGGATTATCTTTGAGAAGACTTCATAAACATTTATTATTCATTTAATTCTACTTTGTTTTAGATATGTTTTAATGAAAAATCAAAATATATTTAAATTTTGTTTGAAAAATACATCAAGTTCCACACATATATTTTATAAAATATTATTGCCAGTTTTATTTGTATGAACCACTATATCAATGTCATAATTTTAAGAGACAAAAAGAAGGCCTTCTTGTGTCTGAAATTCTGATGTTAGAAAACCACATCTTTAAAAATGCAAATACTCTAGTCAGGGGTAACATTATGAAATAATTCAGTCTGTGCTGTATCAGTTAACTCTTTTCATATCAGAAAGGGTCAGATCCTAGTGCTGGAATGAAAAAGGAGCTTATAGAAACTGGAATGTCCCGCAACCAAACAAGCTGTCATCATTGTGTGCCAGCCTTGATAAGACAACAGTGTTACTAATCCTAATAGAGGGAGGGACTTCCATCATTCTACTTGGGTATCTTTGGAAATTTTCTTTCAAGCGACTCAAGAGGTGCTGTACAAAGTTACAGGATGGCACATTACAATTTTATTGGACTGAGGACACCACAGTGAATTCTTTGTCTCATTACTCATAAGTTACATATTATTGTTTTCACACCATAGAAAAATGATAGAGTTATTCAAAGCCTTTAATTTATTCAGTATATATACAGTGGTGAGAAAGCTCTTATGAATTCTGTGGGAGGTAGATAATAAATAATTTGACAAATGCATAATTAGTACTGTGATAAATCCCACCAAGGAGAACATCAGGTTCTCTGAAAGCATGTATTATTCAGGTCTGGAGGATAAGGTCTGGTCTTCCTGAGGAAACAGTGTTAAATTCTGTTCTGAAAGATGAATGGGATGTGCATAAGCCAGATGAAGCCAGGAGAAGGGAAAGAATACTGAGTAGAAGGAACCAAGTGAAGATCGAGCAGTTGAGGAATTAAGCCCTGAGGGCTAATATACCCGAGAAGGTTGAAGACATTGGTATATTGCAGAAGTACAGTAGGACCTATGGATGGAATGAACGGTTAACCTAAGATTTAGAGAAATAGGTTGGAGTCTACAAAATAGCCAAGACAACTTAGGAGAACAGCCATTTAGCAGAAGTGACTAATGCATCATCAGGGCCACAGGTTGGGGAAAAGAAAATCAACAGAATAATAATGCTGTACATGAGCTGACTTAGTACAATTAGGAAATAAAATGAAACAGACTGAAAAATATAGACAGTTGCATTAATTATGTTTTTACTACTCTATGTGTGCAGTGTAGAACATGATGATAAAGAGAAAATTTGCATCAAATAGCCTTTTCTTTCATTTAGTTAATTGTTCTTAGTCTCTCAATCATTGTCCAGCTCTTTGTGACCCCATGGACAGTAACCTGCCAGGCTCTTCTGTCCATGGAATTCTCCAGGCAAGAATACCAGAGGAGTGGGTTGCCATTTCCTCCTCCAGAGGATCTTCCCAACCCAGGGATCAAACCTGCATCTTCTGTGTCTCCTGCATTGCAGGCAGATTCTTCACCTGCTGAGCCATGAGGGAAGCCCGTAGTTAAATACACACACACACACACACACACACACACACACACATACATTCTCATACTTAAGAAATATTAAGTAAACCACATTAAACAACCTTTGCTTAATTGTTTAATGTTTACAATTAAAGAAATTAAAAAAAAATTTTTTTTCCCAAATCACTTAGAACTACTTTAGCTGTAGTTAGGAAAAACGTTCCTTGATTATACTGATTCTAGTTGGATAAATAAGATTATAGATTTAAGGCTATGACTCTCATAATTAGAAATCTTAGCAATAAACCTTAATTAACTAACTTCTACAATCCCTAAAAGCTATATTTGCAACCTTCTATTTTCATAGTCTATTAAATGGTCCTTAAAGGCGGTTCATTTAGAGAGCAAAACAAGAAAGCAACAAGTAGAAAACATTTGACTTTAATCTTCAGTGCATGATAGAAAAACAAAGATGTGTGATTTAGCAAAAGGAATTATTCAGGTCATAGACAGTAAAGGAAAATGTTAATCATGTATAGTCAGCCTGAAACAAATTTTGTTTGTAGATATCCTGACATGTGCAAAAACCTTAAGGGATCATGTTCAAAGTAAAAGACATGTATGGCAAAACCAATACAATATTGTAAAGTAATTAGCCTCCAATTAAAGTGAAAGACATGCTAAATTACAAACCGATTCTTCTGATATTTGCTAAAGGGTCCTTAAAGCATTTTTTGTCAGAAGCAATTTTTCCAACATCTGACTTCTTAAAATGTATATTCAACACTCCTATCTCTGCCATTGGGTGACTATTCTATATAGGTCTTGCTTTAGGCTTAATTTTGTTTGAAGATTCATATATGTGCTCAGGCAGGAATAATTAATTGAACTGACATTGAAAATAGATTTAAATCAACATAAGTCTCCATATATTTATAAACTTGAGATGTCTGTTTGATTTACAGTTCACTGCATTCTGAAAACGTAATCTATTTCAAATAGCAACCTTTTGCACATTGCTAGAGTAGGTAATTAGGGACATTGAAAACATCATCTTTATATCTGTATTTTAATTTATGTCTGAATATTCCTCCTAATCCTCACTATGTTTTCAAAATTCTTGACAGTGAATATTTTTTTTCTAAACTCTGTGCTGCTGCTACTGCTAAGTCGCTTCAATCGTGTCCAACTCTATGCGACCCCATAGATGGCACCCCACCAAGCTCCTCTGTCCCTGTGATTCTCCAGGCAAGAATACTGGAGTGGGTTGCCATTTCCTTCTCCAATGCATGCATGCATGCTAAGTCACTTCATTCGTGTCTGGCTCTGTGTGACCCTATAGACAGCAGCCCACCAGTCTCCTCTGTACACAGGATTATCTAGGCAAGAATACTGGAGTGGGTTGTCATTTCCTTATCCAAAACTCTATGCAAGTTTATTCAAAGCAAAAGAAATCAGTATAGAAGTTTTAAATGCTGTGATCACTGACCTAGAGCCAGACATCCTGGAATGTGAAGTCAAGAGGGCCTTAGAAAGCATCACTACGAACAAAGCTAGTGGAGGTGATGGAATTCCAGTTGAGCTATTTCAAGTCCTGAAAGATGATGCTGTGAAAGTGCTGCACTCAATATGCCAGCAAATTTGGACAACTCAGCAGTGGCCACAGGACTGGAAAAGGTCAGTTTTCATTCCAATCCCAAAGAAAGGCAATGCCAAAGAATGCTCAAACTACTGCACAATTGCACTCATCTCACACGATAGTAAAGTAATGCTCAAAATTCTCCAAGCCAGGCTTCAGCAATATGTGAACCGTGAACTACCTGATATTCAAGCTGATTTTAGAAAAGGGAGAGGAACCAGAGATCAAATTGCCAACATCTGCTGGATCACGGAAAAAGCAAGAGAGTTCCAGAAAAACGTCTACTTCTGCTTTATTGACTATGCCAAAGCCTTTGACTGTGTGGATCACAATAAACTGTGGACAATTCTGAAAGAGATGGGAATACCAGACCACCTGACCTGCCTCTTGAGAAATTTGTATGCAGGTCAGGAAGCAACAGTTAGGACTGGACATGGAACAACAGACTGGTTCCAAATGGGAAAAGGAGTCCGTAAAGGCTGTATATTGTCACCCTGCTTATTTAATTTATATGCAGAGTACATCATGAGAAATGCTGGACTGGAAGAAGCACAGGCTGGAATCAAGATCGCCAGGAGAAATATCAATAACCTCAGATATGCAGATGACACCACCCTTATGGCAGAAAGTGAAGAGGAACTAAAAAGCCTCCTGATGAAAGTGAAAGTGGAGAGTGAAAAAGTTGGCTTAAAGCTCAACATTCAGAAAACGAAGATCATGGCATCTGGTCCCATCACTTCATGGAAAATAGATGGGGAAACAGTGGAAGCAGTGTCAGGCTTTATTTTTCTGGGCTCCAATATCACTGCAGATGGTGACTGCAGCCATGAAATTAAAAGACGCTTACTCCTTGGAAGGAAAGTTATGACCAAGCTAGATAGCATATTCAAAAGCAGAGACATTACTTTGCCAACAAAGGTTCATCTAGTCAAGGCTGTGGTTTTTCCTGTGGTCATGTCTGGATGTGAGATTTGGACTGTGAAGAAGGCCGAGTGCCGAAGAATTGATGCTTTTGAACTGTGGTGTTGGAGAAGACTCTTGAGAGTCCCTTGGACTGCAAGGAGATCCAACCAGTCCATTCTGAAGGAGATCAGCCCTGGGATTTATATGGAAGGAATGATGCTAAAGCTGAAACTCCAGTACTTTGGCCACCTCATGCGAAGAGTTGACTCATTGGAAAAGACTCTGATGCTGGGAGGGATTGGGGGCAGGAGGAGAAGGGGACGACAGAGGATGAGATGGCTGGATGGCACCACTGACTCGATAGACGTGGGTCTGGGTGAACTCTGGGAGTTGGTGATGGACCGGGAGGCCTGGCGTGCTGCGATTCATGGGGTCACAAAGAGTTGGACACGACTGAGCGACTGAATTGAACTGAAAGATACACTGAATATAAGATAGTGGCATAATTTAAAAAATAATAAAATCAGTAACTATAATTTAAGCTGAGTAATACTATCATATTGTATTTTTCATATTTCTTAAACAGAAGAAAATCACATATTCAAAAGCCACAGACACTTTATATTGACGGATAAAATTTTCCTATTTCTTAAGAAAAGTATTCTTCTTCTGAGAAGTATTCTAAGTATTTTATGCAGGGAAGGTAATTGAAATGTCAGCCTAGTTAATCATAACTAAGAAACTTTATGGTCCAGCCAAATATTGAAATTGAGGAATCCAAGTGATTGTAAACTTTGTGTTTAGTCCTGGGAAACATCCAATTGCTCTCAAGTCTAGTGTCTTTTCGGCATTCATCTTTTGAGAAAATGAGTGGTATAGAAAAGGCTCTTAGACCTTAGCAATGAGTTTCTTGAAGTTGGTAAGTGGCTCAGCTCTCAGTCAGCAAGTTTAGAAAATGAACTGCTTCCAGTCATTTGTGAATAGTAGTACATATGCATCTGTCTCACTGGATCATAATCATATTTTATATGTCATAGTTTGACCAATATATAGCATCTTGAGAACAAGTATGATGTGTTATTTGCCTAAGCCTATGCTCAATCTCGGAAGAAGGAAATGGCACCCCACTCCAGTACACTTGCCTGGAAAATCCCATGGACGGAGGAGCCTGGTAGGCTGCAGTCCATGGGGTCGCTAAGAGTCTGACCTGACTGAGAGACTTCACTTTCACTTTTCACTTTCATGCATTGGAGGAGGAAATGGCAACCCACTCCAGTGTTCTTGCCTGGAGAATCCCAGGGACGGCGGGGCCTGGTGGGCTGCCGTCTATGGGGTCTCACAGAGTCGGACACAACTGAAGCGACTTAGCAGCAGTAGCAGCAGCATGCTCAATCTCTGAGCTTCCCTAGTAGGTCAGATGGTAAAATGTCTGCCTGCAATGCAGGAGACTCGGGTTTGATCTCTGGGTCAGGGTAGATCCCCTGGAGAAGGGAATGGTAACCCACTCCAGCATTCTTGCCTGGAAAATTCCATGAACAGAGAACCTGGTGGGCTACAGTCCATAGGGTCGCAAAGAGTTGGACATGACTGAGCGACTAACACACACTTTCATCCTCGATCTACATTGCTTATAACCTAATAAATCTCAGTTAACTGCATTAACAGAAATTGGAGATCGTCTCAGTTAATTATTTCATTCACTCAAAAATATTTCTTGAATATTTACTATCTGCCAGAAACTCTTCAGTATGCTAAAGATATAGCAATAAAGGAATAATGCAAACTGCTAACAGTGTCCCTTTGTTCAGAACATATTTTTGTGTCAAGTCGTGATATGTCCCATGAAGAAAAAGTAAACAGACTAAGAGATTTGGAGGTGATGGGAGAGGGACATTTTACATAGGGAAACCAAAAACACCTCTCTTGATATTGTAATACTCCAGCAGATCATGAGTTGAAGGAGAAAGCCTGAATATAAAATAATATTCCAGGCAGTGTGAAATAAAAGGACAAAGCCTTAAATTTAACCAGGAATTTGCCTCAAAAGCTACTAGAAAGTATTATTAGACATGTATTCATTAGTGTATATTGAATTTCTTGCTTACTAAGTCTTCTGCTGCTGTTCTTAGAATTTTTAACAAAAAGTTTTTATCAACACTAAACCATCCTTTAATAGCAATAATGGGGGTTTTTGGTGATTGTACATTGCTAGAGAAATATGCTTAATCCTAAACTTGATTTTAAGCAGTTGATTTTTAGAGTCATCAAGTTTCTCTAAGAAATTCTTATTTGTGCAGTTTTTCAGAAAGGTGACTAAATGTTTTCTTTAGCATAAAATAATAAGATCTTATTGCTATGTTGATACCGCTAATACCAAATTAACAATTTAATGGCATTTCTCCATATAAATTGAAAAATAGTAATAGAACTTGTTAAGTAAAATATTTTAAATCCTGTAAAAATAAACCTGATCAGCAGTGAAAAGAAGTGCAATCTGACCACATTTTGCATAATCTATGACTGTCATGTGATGTAAGGCTCTACTTTATGGTTGAGCAAATATCCCACACATTGTTTGCTCATTTTCAATGCAATTCTTTGTTTTAAAAAGGGACGCCAATTTAACTCCATTAACTTAACTGCCTGCATAACAGATTGACTGATTTGGATAACTGGATTATTGATTCAAATGTAGTTACTCTTAAAAAGTAGATTTTCATTTGGGGGAAGGGATATTTTTCAAAAGTCCTTTTTACTTCAAAGTAAATATTAATAAATATTTTTTTAAAATAATGTGTAAAACTGAAACTAAAAGACTTTCAAGTTTGATAGATTATTCTGATAAATTATTTAAAATGTGAAGTGTCTAATATTTAATAAATAGTTTGTAAAGATTGAAAACTAATTGCTGACCTTTTAATCACATTGAAATTCCATATAACATGTTTAAGTAGTTTTTTTTTTCTTCCATGTATTCCTCAGCAGTTTTCTATTTGGTTTGGATTCTAAAACAGTCAGTTCCAGCTACATAATTTGTGATGCCCAGTGAAAAATGAAACTGCAGGACCCTTTGTTCAAAAAGCAGGAAAAATAAAAGGGCCATTAAAGGTACTAAAATATAAGCTTTTTCCTTCTGCAATTTCTCTCTCTCTCTCAACTTGTCATGGTACTTTTTTATTTGCCATTTAATGTCCAAGTAAAGAAAAAGTAAATTTCAAATTACTAACGTAAACTTCACCATTCATCTTTATATTGCTCAATGCTACTTTTAAATGTAAAGATAAGAGCATCTAACTCATGTGAAGTCAGAGTACAGCACAGTTTTTTTCCTAGAGTCCTGCACCACTTGGTATCTCCAGTCCCCAACGGTATCTCAAGCAGACCAGGACAGACAAATAGAAGACAGACTCAAAACCTTGGAAAGAATTAGGAAGGGTGTCCCCAGGCACTGATCCAGTCCAGAGACCTTCCCTCTGCACAGGGATAGTTGTAGGGAGATTGATGACACCTCCAGATTCCCAGGGCTTCCCAACCCACAGAGCAAGGGAGAACTCTAAAGGTCTTTAAATCTCCTTGCCAGAAACTGTTGGCTGCCTGCATGGGATGAATGAGAAAGCCAGAGTGTCAAGCTCCCAGTTGTCCCATCAGACTTCGCTTACAAAATATGAATTAAAGATAAAATTATTAAGAATTTCAAGATGGCAGTAGCCAAGCATTATACTCTAAGCAGGATTATAGAACCATGCAGCTGAAAAAGTCAAGCAGACCCTTGAAATCTGTCCTGAACACATATTACAAAATAGTGATGTCACTGTTTTTCCCATTTACCTCTATATGTTAGTCAGAAAACGACTATGTTCAGTAACTGTGATGTGCCAAGTAGTGAGAAGCAAGCGCGTTAGAGTGTTTGAAATGCAGTGTCTACTACAGAGCAGTCTTTCATTCCTTAAAATTCTTTAGAGCTTAACTAAAAAAAAAAGATAAAATTAAGCATATATCTGATTCAGTATACATTTTTGAATACTGAGTGCCTAAAATATTACTTAGCATGCAAGTCCTTAAAATATGTATAAAGTAATAAATGATAAAATACTGATGTGATAGGTGGTAAATATTGACATTTCATTTTTCTATTTCTATGAAAGAGAGACTAGATGTTTGACCATATATTTATTCTGTCATACAGTAAGCAAAGCTTTTAGTTATAAAAGATAAAAAACAAAAAAAATTGAAAGATAGCTCCATAATTTGCCTAAAGCTATTCTAATTATTTTGCAATTCTAATAGACCTAAATATAAATTCCATAGCTCTATATTGTTGTACTAAGTCACTTCTAAAGTGTACCCTAAGACAAAAACGTGCTTTTTTCCTTCAAAATAATTATAGCTTGGCTCACTGAATTACTTGTATTCATTTTTTTCAAATTCTTATCCAGCTTAAGTAATATCTCATTAAAGCAAATAAATAATATTCCAAGGATAATAAATATATCTATAATATGTGGATAGACATATCCTTGTCATTCTGTTTTGTTTTGTCTTTAAACAGCTTATTTTACTCTTCTGCTGAATCACTATATCTCTAAGATATGATTACCCTTTACTTTACAAAAATTCTGTGTGAATTGATGTCCTCTCTTCACTTCCTGTTTCAAGCCTTCTTTATATAAATAGTGAATAATTGACTACTTTCTATGAGTTTGAATTATATTTTGATAGGCTTGATATTTATGTCCTATCTTATAATTTTATATTTTAAAGTTTTTTGATTACTTTTCTTCAAGATAACCATGGTGGTCAGTTGTAGATATGATTTGACCATTTAGATTCCTAGAAATTGGGACTACGTTCCTCTTTCTGTTGTTATAAGAAATGTGCTGAACAGTTTTGAGTTGGTTTTTATTTAGCTGTTTTTCAAAATGTGAGATACTTGTATTAAGAGCAGAACAATTAAACTCTATTTGAAGTACTACTTAATTATATTTTTAAATTTAAAGATAACTGACATGTAAAATTATGTCCTAAAATATTTCCCACCATCTGAATTTTATTACCCTAACTGCTGTCAGCTCATATTATATACTTATAAGGTGACAATTTTCATATGCCTTAAAGAATCTCAAGAGAATGTATAATTCAGCTACAAGTCTTCAATCAAGATGAACTTATTAATGTTATACCATTTGGATAAATATATTTTGTTACAAATAAATGCCGTTTTTATCCCATTTCAAATATATCTAAGCAATAATTCCAACTTTCTTGTACATTTTTTAGGATGGTCTTCTTTGTGTATGCGTGCTAAGTTGCTTCAGTCATGTCCTACTCCTTTGTGACCCCCTGGACTGTAGCCCTCCAGGCTCCCCTGTCCATGGAATTCTGCAGGCAAGAATAACTAGAATAAGTTGCCATGCCCTCCTCCAGGAGATCTTCCCAATCCAGGGATCTGAACCCTCATCTCTTATGTCTCCTACATTGCCATGCTAGATCTTTACCATTGGCATCACCTGGGAAGACTGTCTTTCATGAATTTTGCCTAAAATCTTCCCTCTGCCTATTAGCCTATTAAAGAAGAAAATACAAAAAAATAAATTGCACTTCAAGAGCTAGACGGTCTCTTTCTCTGCACCATAACACTTTATTTAAGATAGGAAACCATCAGTAAAACATTCTAGGTTAGATTACTTCAACTTATTTATATATTGGAGATTTTTAAAAATTTTATATAATGTAATTTTTACTCTAATTTTCTGAATAAAAAAGGAATTCATAATGCTAGGTGAAATGCAAGCAGTAACCTAAATGCATTAAATTATAATAGACCTTTTTTTAATGATACATCCTTGATGTGTCTATTTTCTTTACATATTAAGAATTAAAGGTTTAATGATCTTATAAGACAAACTCATCATTTTTGTGCTATGATCTAGAACTATCGTTCTCTAAGCTCTTCTCTACAAATGTCCCAATTTTTCATTTCTGTTATTAATTTAAAATTTATTTTCTACTTCCATAGCTTTATTTTTCCTCCTTTGTGGTAGCTCACAGTTTCAGAGGTGGGCATGAACTCATACACTTGCCTTCATGTAACTTTTAAGTCCATTGTGAGGCACCAGAGTAGAGTATGGGAAGAGTTACCCTAATAGGAACTTGATTTTGTAGGGAAAATTATAGTGTTATTTTTTTAATTTATGTATAGTATGTGCAATGCTATATATTAATATGTTAGTTTTATAATAGAATGATAATTTTAAAGGTTATTATGCTCCATTTATAGTTATGGTAAAATATACTGGTATGGTATAATATGGTGAAATTTACTGGCTATATCCCCTGTGCTTATCCTTGTAGCTTCTTTATGCATAATAGTTCATACCTTTTAATCCCCTACCCTTATATTGCTCCTCCCCACCTGTCTCCTCCCCATTGGTAACCACTAATTTGTTCTCTATTTGTCTGTTTCTTTTTGTTATATTCATTAGTTGTAATTTTTTTGGTTCTACATGTATCATCATGTAGAATTAGTCATGTCCAACTCTTTGTGACCCCATGGACAGTAGCCCACCAAGCTCCTCTGTCCATGGAATTTTCTAGGGAAGAAGACTGGAGTGGGTAGCACGTTCTCCAAGGGATGTTCCTGACCCAGGGATCGAACCCAGGTCTCTTACATTGCAGGCATATACTTGATCGTATTTATCTTTGGGTTTATCATTGTCTGACATTTCTGTTACCATAATATCCTCCAAGTCCATCCATGCTTTTGCAAATGGCAAAATTTTATTTAGGTTGCCTCTATATCTTGGCAACTATAAATAAGTCTGTTTTGAACATTGGGATGTGTGTAAATTTCTTTCTTTTTACCTGTGATTGGAATTGCTGGGTCGTATGGTAGATCTATTTTTACTTTTTTGAGAAACCTCCATGCTGTTTTCTTCAGTGGCTGCACCTATTTACATTCCCCCTAGCAGTGTATATGTGTTCCGTTTTCTCCACATCCTCGCCAACATTTTGTATTTGTGTTCTTTTTGAGGACAGTGATTGACAGGTATGAGATGATGTCTCATTCTGGTTTTGATTTTCAATTCCCTGATGATTTGTGACATTGAATGTCTTTTCATGTGCCTATTAGTCATCTGCATATCCTGTTATGGAAAATGTCTATTCAAGTCTTCTGCTCATTTTTTTAATCGAGTTGTTTATCTTTTGATGTTGATTTATGTGAGCTGTTTATGTATTTTTGGATATTAACTTATAACTCTAATTTTAAGGTCAAAAGACACAAAAATCATTTTTGCTTAATTATTTGACAACTAAGAAGACTACATATGTTTGGCATTTAAAGAAACCAAGCAAAACCTCACATTCTGTAAACTTAACACATAAACATGGCATACAGGTTATATTTCTGAGCTGGATTTTGCATAAAACCCTTTATTTTCATATTTTCATTTTCAAGAACTAATTACTTTTCTTGTGATTTAATTTCATCACTGAAATTTTGCTTAATTTTCTCTGTAAAAACTTTTCTTAGAAATTGTGGTATCAAGTTTTCATAATACTATCTATAAGTTCAGTGCATTATACTTATATATCGAAAATATTGGTTGCTAGATAATGAAGGTTCTATATAAATGAAAAATGTCATGCTGTTCCATTTGTATATGGCTTTTTCTTCAAAATTATTCTCATTCAGGTATATCACTTAAAACAGAAGTATATTTAATCAAAATCAACTAATGAATAATTAGCTCATATTTTAGGAATTAATTTATATTTCCATGGAGAAGATAGAAACAGTTTCTGGATAAAGGAACAAAAGAGCCTTGAAAAAAAGTTCTTAATATACAGAGAAATTTAATATAGGATAAAGAACACATCTAAGATCAATAGGAAAATTATAAATCATTGAATAAAATATTTTGAGGGAAAATTGTTATTTAAAATATTTAAAGTTAATTTTCAACTAAGAAAATACCCTGAAATAAATCCCAAGTTATTAACCAAGTAAATATAAGCATAACATCTTAAGGAAAAATAAGTATAGATGAATAAATAGAGAATCATATAAAAATAAATTACAAAGCAAGTAACAGATGAGTTTAATAGAAATTTCATATATCAAAGTCTTTATAAATAAAATGATAAAAAGTTACAAGCTGGGTAAGATACATGTGAAGAATTAAAATGATAAAATATTTGTTAGTCACTCAGTCATATTCAGCTCTTTGTGACCCTATTTACTGTAACCCACCAGTCTCCTCTGTCCATGGAATTTTCTAAGGAAGAATACTGGAGTGAGTAGCTAGTTCTCCAGAGGATATTCCTGACCCAGGGATCAAACCCAGGTCTCTTACATTGCAGGCAGATACTTTATTGTCTGAGCCACCAGGGAGGTCCATGTGAAGACCAGACATGGTAAAATGTACTTTGGCCACCTGATGCAAAGAACCGACTTCATTGGAAAAGACCCTGGGAAAGATTGTACATGGGAGGAGAAGGGGATGACAGAGGATGAGATGGTTGAATGGCATCACCGACACGATGGACATGAGTTTGAGTAGGCTCCAGGAGTTGGTGATGGACAGGGAAGCCTGGCGTGCTGCAGTTAATGGGATCACAAAGAGTCAGACACGACTGAGTGACTGAACTGAAAACGGGCAAAGGATGAGCTGTCAATCCTTACTTAGAAGAGACACTATTGCCTAATATTCATTAAAAAAGAATTTCAGTCTTGAGTTTTCCCTGGCAGTCCAATGGTTAAGACTTCCCAATCTTTCAGGGCAGGGGGGCAAGTTTGATCCCTGGCTGAGAAACTAAGATCCCACATGCCTTGGGGCACTGCTTAAAAAAGAAATAACTTAATTCTTGCTAAATTTCAGACAAATGAAAATTAAAACAATGATAGGTAATTTTCTTGTAATTAAGTTGGACTTTTTTTTTTCCTAAGGTTTTCTTTGGTAAATGGTAATAATTATGTCAGCTTAGAATATAATTTGGTAAGAACTCCATATCACTACAGGAAAACTACAAAATTATATGGCAGTGTGCTTCCAGTACCTTAAAATTACTATGTCCTTTTAATACACTAGGTATATTAATATCTGATATGGAAGCTGAAGCTCCAATACTTTGGCCATCTGACGCAAAAACTGACTCATTTGAAAGACTCAATGCTAGGAAAGATTGAAGGCGGGAGGAGAAGGGGACGACAGAGGATGAGATGGTTGGATGGCATCACTGACTCAATGGACATGAGTTTAGTGAACTCCAGGAGTTGGTGATGTACAGGGAGGCCTGTTGTGCTGCAGTTCATGGGGTTGCAAAGAGTTGGACACGATTGAGCAACTGAACTGACTGATATTAGTATCTTAAGAAAGATAAAACATACAGAAATAGTATATGTGTGTGTAATCATGCATTAAGTATAATAATGAAATGTGTAAATATCCTAAATTACCAAGAATAAATAGTCAACAAATGTATTTTGTCCATAAGGCAGAATATTAAGTTTAATGAATGAGAATAATGCTGACAGTATTGTAAGGACTGCGGGCCCTGAAACTCTGTATACATCATCATCCAAGTATGTAAACAACTAATGCACACATGTAATCATAAGAAAATGAATAGCAACATTTTCTAATGTTGGCACTGTTTCTCTCTGTGGGGTGGGTCTATGGTGGTTTGGTTCTCTAAAGTGACTTGTGAGCTCCTCCACGATCAGGCCCTGATTATCCTATTATAGCTCCTTATATTTACCCTGTTACCATAATTACCATGCTCTTCATTTCCATCGCATGTAAATTTTTTCTATTGGTTTCTCCATAAATATATCCCAAGGTATAACATTGCACATTTCACATAAAATCTATACATTAAATATTTACTAAAGTAAGTGAAAGTGGAGTCGCTCTGTCATGTCCGCCAACTCTTTGAGACCCTATGGACTGTAGCCCACCAGGCTCCTCCATCCATGGGAATATCCAGGCTGGAATACTGGAGTGGGTTGCCATTTCCTTCTCCAGGGAATCTTCCCAACCCAGGGATCAAACCTAGGTCTCCCACCTTACTCTGAGCCACCAGGGAAGCCCAAATATTTACTAAAGAAATAGGTAAATTAAGTGTATGGGTGTATATAAATACACATACACACACATACACACAAATTTTTACCATACATAAAGTGAACCTTTTAAAGATTTAATACCCTGATCCTTTTGCCCCTTAATCATAAAGTACTCACTTAGGATATATCAACAGTAAGCATTTTGTTCACAGGCTCATCATTCTGGAACAAACCTACAGAAGGCATAATGTTCAGTTGTGTCAACCTAAACAAGAAGGCAATGGCACCCCACTCCAGTACTCTTGCCTGGAAAATCCCATGGTAGGCTGCAGTCCATGGGGTCGCTAAGAGTCAGACTGGACTGAGCGACTTTACTTTCACTTTTCACTTTCCACTTTCATGCATTAGAGAAGGAAATGGCAACCCACTCCAGTGTTCTTGCATGGAGAATCCCAGGGACAGGGAAGCCTGGTGGGCTGCCGTCTATGGGGTCACATGGAGTCAGACACGACTGAAGTGACATAGCATAGCATAAACAAGAATGTACTGGAAATATACAGGAGGGATTATAGTCTGGTATTATGGATCTCCAGGGCCTTAAATTTCATATCCTCTGTACATACTTTATCCTGATATTTACCATCTGCATTCTCATGAATTTATAGCTCATCATGTCATTTTTTTATTCTCTTTAAATGTCCATAGTTTAGTCATATAGAGAGACAGGAAACAGCTGGGAAGAATCTGATCAACTCTGAGTTCTAGTCCCTAAACTGCTACTATCCAGCTGTGTAAATTCAGGCAAGATATTTAATCTTTCTGGACCTCAGATTCTTCATCTGCAAAATAAGTCTATTACATTGGATAACATGATGAGCATTATAATATTCAGTAATTGCATTGAGTAATATGAACATTCTATGTGCATGGTCTTTTAATATTTTAAAACATTTCTATATAATTCCAAAGAATTGACATAATAAAAATATGAAAATAACATAGTTTATAAATTTGACACCTCAACTGAAAGGAAACCTACTCCATAAAAAAATCTCATTGTAATTTTCCATGTATACAGCTCTTTCTATAGGTCTTACCCTGTAATATTTTGCAGTATTATTGTTAGTTTTCCATGGTGACTTCAATTTGTGCGATTGTTTTTGGACATAAAGAAGTATCTCAGTAATATTTCATCCCATATTCAAGTCCATATTACCTTATTCTCAGCAAAAAGAAATAAATATTCTATTTTTTGGAATATACATATATAGATAGATAGATAGATAGATAATTTATGGGGTGGCGGTGATTTAGTCGCTAAGTCATGTCTGACTCTTGCAACCCATGGACTGTAGCCTACCAGGCAACTCTGTCTATTGGGTTTTCCAGGCAAGAATACTGCAGTGGTTTGTCATTTCCTTCTCATATATAATTAGAAACTTGACTGTAATTAGATTCAATTTTATATGGTTTAAACAGAAATATAAGTGTCATCCCCTCCTCTCCCTTCTTCCCATTTTTTCCCCACATTACGATCTCTGCCACTTTCAGCTTCCTTTTTTTTTTTTTATTTGTTTGAGTTTTTTGGTTTACCCTTTGCTTTTATCATTTCTCATGATTGTCCCTAAGTAACTCTTCAAACTGATTTGCATGTGTTCCTTATTCTGTCACTTGTTTCCTTGATGTAATAAATTCCAAATATAATTTAATCTTTCAACAATAGATTTTAAGCTTCTGGAAAAGTGCAAGTCGCTCAATTGTGTCTGACTCTTACAACCGCATGGGCTATACAGTCCATGGAATTCTCTAGGCCAGAATACTGGAGTGGGTAGCCTTTCTTTTCTCTAGGGCATCTTCCCAACCCAGAGATCAAACCCAGATCTCCTGCATTTCAGGCAGATTCTTTACCAGCTAAGCCAAAAGGGAAGCAGCCCTTAAGCTCCAGGAGGGCTAAACTTTTCCACATATTTTATTGATCAGTTCAGTCTATCCTGGGCTTCCCAGATGGTGCAGTGGTAAAGAATCTGCCTGCCATTGCAGGAGATGCAAGAGATGTGGGTTTGATCTCTGGGTCAGAAAGATTTCCTGGAGTAGAAAATGGCAACCACTCCAGTATTCTTGCTAGGAAATCCTATAAACAGAGGAGTCTGGCAGGCTACAGTCCATGGGGTCACAAAGAATTCAATACAACTGAGCACACATATACAAAGTTAATAGGAGAACAGTTTTAATGATTAGTTCTTTTGTACCTGTATAATTACTTCATTGACCATTGCTGTCCTTCTGCAGTAAGAGGGCAATAAGAAGGGGAGGTAACTCAAAACCTTTTTTTTCCTCAAAGTGAGACAAAGGGAGGGCATTCTAGGATTCAGCTCAAAAGCCATGCTTAGGTAGCACCATCTCCAATGTCTCCTATGAACTCTCTTCTGTTATTACTTTACCAGGTTTATATTACATGATGTTACCAAAACATGTAGATACAGTACTAGTAATAAGCATCATTATCACCTAATGATCATTCTAAGAACTTAAATAGGTACCAGTAACAGAGTGGCATCTCTGTCATTTACCTAGTAAAATTGTCTAAACGACTGAACACACATCACTCTATCCCTGGAGCATTGAAGATTACTAGGTATAAAGCTCTATAAATACATTTTTTAATAAATAAGTGAGCAAACATTTATTAAGCACTAGTAAAGTAATGCTCAAAATTATCCAAGCCAGGCTTCAGCAATACGTGAACCATGAACTTCCACATGTTCAAGCTGGTTTTAGAAAAGGCACAGGAACCAGAAATCAAATTGCCAATATCCACTGGATCGTGGAAAAAGGGAGAGAGTTCCAGTTCTATTTCTGCCTTATTGACTATGCCAAAGCCTTTGACTATGTGGATCACAATAAACTGTGGAAAATTCTGAAAGAGATGGGAATACCAGACCACCTGATCTGCCTCTTGAGAAACTTGTATTCAGGTCAGGAAGAAACACTTAGAACTGGACATGGAACAACAGACTGGTTCCAAATAGGAAAAGGAGTACGTCAAGGCTGTATATTGTCACCCTGCTTATTTAACTTTTATGCAGAGTACATCATGAGAAACGCTGGGCTGGAAGAAGCACAAGCTGAAATCAAGATTGCCAGGAGAATCAGGAATGCAAGAATCAGATATGCAGATGACACAACCCTTATGGCAAAAAGTGAAGAGGAACTGAAGAGCCTCTTGATGAAAGTGAAAGTGGAGAGTGAAAAAGTTGGCTTAAAGCTCAACATTCAGAAAACAAAGATCATGGCATGCGGTTCCATCACTTCATGGGAAATAGATGGGGAAACAGTGGAGACAGTGTCAGACTTCATTTTTTGGGGCTCCAAAATCACTGCAGATGGTGATTGCAGCCATGAAATTAAAAGACACTTACTCCTTAGAAGGAGTTATGACCAAGCTAGATAGTATATTCAAAAGCAGAGACATTACTTTGTCAACAAAGGTCTGTCTAGTCAAGGCTATGGTTTTTCCAGTAGTCATGTATGGATGTGAGAGTTGGACTGTGAAGAAAGGTGAGCGCCGAAGAATTGATGCTTTTGAACTGTGGTGTTGGAGAAGACTCTGAAGAGTCCCTTGGACTGCAAGGAGGATCCAGTCAGTCCATTCTGAAGGAGATCAGTCCTTGGTGTTCTTTGGAGGGACTGATGCTAAAGCTGAATCTCCAATACTTTAGCCACCTCATGGGAAGAGCTGACTCATTGGAAAAGATTCTGATGCTAGAAGGGATTGAGGGCAGGAGGAGAAGGGGACAACAGAGGATGAGATGGCTGGATGGCATCACCGACTCAGTGGACATGAGTTTGAGTGAACTGGGGGATTTGGTGATGGACAGGGAGGCCTGGCGTGCTGCGATTCATGGGGTCCAAAGAGTCGGACACAACTGAGCGACTGAACCGAAGTGAACTGAATACATGATCAGTACAGTGGCTTATCATGTAGTATTGATAAGGAAGGGAGAAATTAGTGTGGCTTCCTCAAATACCTTATTTACTATAATTGGGGAGACAAGTTTAGCAGACTGAAAAAGGCAAGCGAAAAATAAAAAGCATATTTTTAATTTAAGCATTCAAGTTACAAGAATCAGATGTGAATGCTTTAGTTCAGAGGAGAGATGCTTAACTGAGCTGGAGTACTTTGTGGAGGAGCTTTACTATAAAAGGAAGAACATTTGGACTGACCATATAAGAAGGGTTGAGCTTTGAGATTATGAAGCCGTGCAGGAGGAACAAATTTTCACAGTTTGTTTCTGGTAGAGTTGTAGAAAAAGCGTAATTCTCCATGTTCATATCTGAAGAAGCTTTCAGTGAATCAAAATTTGCACCACAGTCAGCCTTTAATAAGAAAGTTATAGAATTAAGCTCATTCAATTTAGGAAGCAATTTTCATGCAGTATTATGGACAAGGTCTTAGTAGCAATGTTATATTCTTCTTCAAACATGAGCAATGTTGGATAAAAAAGATTTGAAGGTCAAAGATGAGATTTGTCAGGAGAAGCTTACTTTTAGGGAGTTGTTCTTTTAAAGAAACAGGCTTAGCAAAAAATAGTTTCCATCTGGGAGCAAATTTACATGGCACTGTTACAAGATGCATAGTTTGATTGTGATTTATAAACAGTCATTAGAATGGGACACTTGTCTTCCCACAGCAACATCTCTGAGCACTAAGCACTATTTGGTCAAGCCCCTAGGATTTAAGTGCAGGGTGTTCAGTTATAAAGCCGTTTTTCATCGATCTGAGCTGTTGAGTTCTTAACTGTAGCTTAGTTTCACTTTGATTTTGAAATCCATAAATGCCAGTCACAACATTTAAGAACTAAAATCATTGGCACAGGAATTTAAATGAAGAGTGATAAATCAAGGCTGCCAGTGGCTAGTGTCTCAGCCAGATGCAAACACCACAACCACAGTTTTTAATAGCCTTGTGTGCCCAATTTCAAATTAAGTGTGACAGGTGAAGCAGGAAGTTAATTACTATCTTGAAACAGATAGTCTAGTGTTGATAGGAAAGGGCATAATAAAGCTGTGTTTTATCTTAACAGAATACCCGGAAGAAATATTAGGAAATAGAGATGTATAAATAATGATTAGTTCATGTAAAAAAGCAGGGAAGGCAGTGAGGGTTATTATGCATCTGGTTAAATGAGGGCAGGTATATGAAAAGGAGACTTCAGAAAACAGCCTTACTAGTCTCAAAGCAGGAAGTGAATTCACATATGAATCAGAATCTTGGTACCTTCACGGTGGATGAGATACTAGGTGCCTCAGGTACTAAATCTCTACCACCAAATGCCAGATATTAGAATGTCTGTCAACTTTTCTCATGGTAGAATGCAAAAATGAACCATTACACCTAATCTGAATACAGCCTTAAAAACCCAAAGATGTTATAAATCACAAAATTCTTAACTAGTCCTTCATGTATTTTTTTGTGCCTTCAATCCATGGCCCTTTCTCTCTTCAGACATTTATTAGACAGCATCTCCTTAAGCTATTTCCTACTTGACTTGATGATTTTATCACTGTTTGAGAAACTGTTTCAAGAAAGAATCTGTTCTTTGGAGTTCTGATTGGTTTTAGGAAAGATGCAGTTCAACTTTCATTTAATGAGATAACATTAAAAACATTGTGTCAGACACTGTCCTTAAATCATAATAAAAACCAACCCAGTAAGGTGTCATTATACACATTTTCCAGTCAAGGAAACCGACACAAAAAAAGAGACTAAGTAAAACATCAGTATCATGGAGTTAAAAATGGACAAACCACAGTTTGTAGTCAGGTATTCAGGTTCCTGAAGTCTATGCTCTTTAAACATTAGGACACATTGCCTTTTTAAACCTGGGCCCAGAGTGAGCAGCAGTAGTTATAAAATTCTAATTATTTAGTTGTAACTTATTCAAACCATTCATTTTGTTCTGTACCTATTGCAAATTAGAAGCATACCTTACTCAGAAAATGAAGATTAAGTACAAAGATACAGTTCAGTTCAGTTCAGTCGCTCAGTTGTGTCCGACTCTTTGCGACCCCATGAATCTCAGCACACCAGGCCTCCTTGTCCATCACCAACTCCTGGAGTTCACTCAAACCCACATCCATTGAGTCAGTGATGCCATCCAGCCACCTCATCCTCTGTCGTCCCCTTCTCCTCCTGCCCCCAATCCCTCCCAGCATCAGAGTCTTTTCCAGTGAGTCAACTCTTCGCATGAGGTGGCCAAAGTACTGGAGTTTCAGCTTTAGCATCATTCCTGCCAAAGAAATCCCAGGGCTGATCTCCTTCAGAATGGACTGGTTGGATCTCCTTGCAGTCCAAGGGACTCTCAAGAGTCTTCTCCAACACCACAGTTCAAAAGCATCAGTTCTTCAGCACTCAGCCTTCTTCACAGTCCAACTCTCACATCCATACTTGACCACTGGAAAAACCATAACCTTGACTAGACGGACCTTTGTTGGCAAAGTAATGTCTCTGCTTTTCAATATGCTATTGATAGCATTTTATCAGTCTTTACAGAAAATATGATGAGCAACCACAGTAAACGTATAAACTCCAGGAGACTTTTGACCTGTCCTCGGAGCACATGAACTTTGCTGGCCATCACTACAATGTCTTGCCTGAATTGAAGGAGTCAGTATATCAAAGGAGGATATTGAAACACAGAAGTCTATTGTCAAATAGAAAGTGGTCTTAGGTCTTTCAAAATGTTAAATCTTAAAATTGAAACAAGTATTTCTATGACTCATTAATACATGCATTTTTTATAATTGGGCACATTTTATAAACTTCAGAGAAAAAGAAAAATTAAAAGATATATTTAATAAAGAAAGAATTCAAATTTAAAATGCATTTATTCTCTGGTGCATTTCTTCAGATATACATATATTGTCAACTCCAAAAGAAATATATTTCACAACACTCCAGCCATTCCGCCCAACCATGAGATCTATTTTGCTTTTGCACAAACACCCCAGGCACATTCTTGCCTCATTGCCTCTGTCCTTTTGTTACCTCCTTCAGTTCTCTGCTCCAGTGGCATTAGGTTATAGAGACTTTTCATGACCACTTCAGTTAAAATTTTAACTTTTCATGTAGTCACCACTCCTGACTGCATTCTCTTCCTTTCTTTCTTTCATGACACTTATCATCATTTGCATTTTACTGAAATGTTTATTTTCTGTGTTTCACCAGCTTTCATGTGAACTCCATGTAAGCAAGGACTTCTGTCATGTTTATTTGCTATAGTCTCTGTGCCTAGAATAGAACCTGGCTCATATGTGGAACCCATGATATGTTTATTGACTGGATGAATGGAAGAAAAACTGAATAATTGAATATTTTTAAGTTATAAGTTTGTAATAATTTATGAACCACTTAGTAATTAGTCCAAGTGAATATGTTAGGGTGCATGTAAAATTCCATAGCAAGCCTAGCTAATATTTACAGTTTAATATTTTATTTTACATCTTCACCTTAGTCAATTTTAAAATACTCTGTATAATCAGCATTTTGCTTTAAAAGGCAATATTCATTGCTAAGCAGAATCAATTTATATTTATTAATGACTATACCTATATCATGAGAATTGCTTAAAGATGTGTTTCTGGGGATTTATAAAACATCTCAAGGTACTTGAAATGACAAATGTTTAAAAGTGTTGACATAACAATTCTAAATGGTTCCTGATTTGTTGTTAGAAATAAATCAAATTCATTACTGTATCCTGAGGGCAATACAGTGCCTAGCACCTAGGAATATTCATAAATGTGTTGAATAAAGGAAAACATGATTAAATAAAAGGATTCACTTTTAAATTTTCATTTATTAAAATATTAAAAAAATTATTGAAGTACACTTGATATACAGTGTCTTCCTAGTTTCAGGTATATAGCATAGTGATTGTAATATGTATACATACATATTATATGTGATATGTATGCACATATATATATACATACACATTTTTCAGAGTCTTTTCCTTTATAAGTTATTACAAAATAATGAGTATAATTAAATAAGCTGTATAGCAGGTCTTTGTTTGGTTATTTATTTTTATATATAGCAGTGTGTATATGTTGGAGAAGGCAATGGTTACCCAATCCAGTACTCTTGCCTGGAAAATCCCATGGACAGAGGAGCCTGGTAGGCTGCAGTCCATGGGGTCTTGAAGAGTCGGATACAACTGAACGACTTCACTTCCACTTTTCACTTTCATGCATTAGAGAAGGAATGTCAACCTACTGCAGTGTTCTTGCCTGGAGAATCCCAGGGACGGAGGAGCCTTGTAGGCTGCCATCTATGGGGTCGCACGGAGTCGGACACAACTGAAGCGACTTAGCAGCAGCAGCAGCAGTGTGTATATGTTAATCCCAACACCTCAATTTATCTTTCTCCTCCTTTTCCCTTTAACACCCATAAGTTTGTTTTCTGTGTCTGTGAGTCTTTTTCTGTTTTTTAAATACTTTTATTGTAAATAATTTTATTGTATCTTTTTCTTTAGATCCCACATATAAGTGATGTAATATGATATTTGTCTTTTGTTTACTTAGTATGATAATTTCTAGGTCCATGCATGTTGCTGCAAAGGACATTATTTTTTATCTTTTATGACTGAGTGATATTGCATGTTATATTTATACCACTTCTTCTTCATCCATTCATCTGCCAACAGACATTTAGGTTACTTCCATGTTTTTGCTATTGTAAATAGCACTACAGTGAAAAATTTGGATGCCTGTATCTTTTCAAATTAGAGTTTTCTCTGGATATATGCCCAGGAATGAGATTGCAGGATCATATGGTAACTCTGTTTTTAGTTTTAAAGGAACATCCATACTGGTCTCCATACTGGCTGTACCAATTTACATTACCCCCAGAGGAGGAAATAGCAACCCACTCCAAAATGTTGCCCAGAAAATCTCATAGACAGTGCAGCCTGGTGGGCTACAGTCCCAAAAAGATCACAAAAGAGTCAAACACACCTGAGTGATTAAACAACAACAGTGTAGAAGGGTTTCCTTTTCTCCAAACTCCAGCATTTATTATTTGTAGACTTTTTGATGATGGCCAGTCTGACTTGGGTGAGGTGATATCTCATTGTTGTTTTGATCTGTGTTTCTCTAATAATTAGCGATGTTGAGCATTTTCTAATGTGCTTGTTGGCCATCCGTAGTCTTCTTTGTAAAAATGTCTATTTAGATCTTCTGCCAGTTTTTTTATTGGGTTATTTTTTTGTTTTGATGTTGAGTTATATAAACTGTTTGTATGTTTGAAAATTAAGTGCTTATCAGTTGCATCACTTGCAAATCTTTTCTCCCATTCTGTAAGTTGTCTTTTCATTTTGTTTATATTTCATTTGCTGTACAAAAACTATAAAGTTTAATTAGGTCTCATTTATTTTTGTTTTTATTTTAATTACTCTTAAGTGATGAATCCAAAAAATGTTTGTGTAATATATGTCAAAAAGTGTTCTACCTATGTTTTCTCTAGGAGTTTTTATAGTATTTAGTCTCACATTTATGTCTTTTATCCATCTTGAGTTTATTTTTTTGTGTGATGTTAGAGAATTTTCTAATTGCATTTTTAAGCATGTGGTTGTCCAGTATTCCCAGCACCACTTGTTGCTGAGATGGTTGTTTCTACATTGCATATTCTTCCCTCCTTTGTTGTAGATTGACCATTGGTGTATGGGTTTATTTCTGGGCTTTTTATCTTGTTCCATATGATCATCACAGTAGATGCAGAAAAAGCATCTGAAAAAATTCAAAATGCATTTATAAAAACTCTTCAGAAAGTGGACATAGAGGGAACATAACATAATAAAGGCTGTATACAATAGACCCACAGCAAGCCTTGTACTCAATGGTAAAAAGCCAAAAGGATTTCCTCTAAGGACAAGAAGAAGAGAAGTATGCCCACTCTCACCACTTTTATTCAGCATAGTGGGAAGTCTTGGCCACAGCAGTCAGAGAAGAGAAAGAAATAACAGAAACCCAATCTGGAAAGGAAGTAAAACTGTCACTATTTGCAGATGACAGGCTACTATACTCAGAAAATCCAAAAGACACTACCAGAAAACTACTAAAGCTCATCAACAAATTCAGTAGAGTCACAGGACACAAAATTAATATGCAGAAATATGTTGTATTTCTATTCAGTAAAAAAGATCATAAAAAATTAAGGAAACAATCTCATTTACTATCACATCTGAAAGAATAAAATACCTAGGGATAAACCTATCAATGAGTCAAAGGGCTGTACTCTAAAAACTGTAAGATGCTGATGAAAAAAAATGGAAAACAACACAAACAGAAAGATATACGGGGAGTTTCCCACACATGAACTATCAATTTGTGAACCTTCAAGGATGTGAACGTGCATTCACATGTCCAATCACATAAATTACTTCACATGTCTGCTTAAACTGTCATGTGCATGCAACCACAATAAGTGGTTGTGCTTTTCTGTACTTTACGGTACAATACTGTTGCTGTGCAACATGAGGTGCTTACTAATAAAGACCTGATGGATTAGCAGCACAGAGAGAAGGTGGACAAAGACAAAAAGAAGAAGGAGCTGAAGAACTGGAGACACTTATGATGCAGCAAATGGCAAGAAGATTATTTTTATTTAATGAGGCACTAACAATAGCAAGGAGAGATATGAAGTCTTCCTCAGTGATCAGTGCAAAGACATAGACAAAAACAATAGAATGGGAAAGACTAGAGATATATTCAAGAAAATTAGAGATACCAAGGGGACATTTCATGCAACGATGGGCTCAATAAAGGACAGAAATGGTATGGACCTAACAGAAGCAGAAGATATTAAGAAGAGGTGGCAAGAATACACAGAAGAATTGTACAAAAAAGATCTTCACGACCCAGATAATCATGATGGTGTGATCACTCACGTAGAGCCAGACATCCTGGAATGTGAAGTCAAGTGGGCCTTAAAAAGCATCATTATGAACAAAGCTAGTGGAGGTGATGGAATCCCAGTTGAACTACTTAAAATCCTAAAAGATAATGCCGTGAAATTGCTGCACTCAATATGCCAGCAAATTAGGAAAACTCAGCAGTGGCAACAGGACTGGAATAGGTCATTTTTCATTCCAATCCCAAAGAAAGGAAATGCTAAAGAATGCTCAAACTATTGCACAATTGCACTCATCTCACAGGCTAGCAAAGTAATGCTCAAAATTCTCCAAGCCAGGCTTCAACAATACGTGAACTGTGAACTTCCCCATGTTCAGGCTGGTTTTAGAAAAGGCAGAGGAAACAGAGTTCGAATTGCCAACATCCACTGGATCATCAAAAAAACAAGAGAGTTCCAGAAAAACATCTATTTCTGCTTTATTATCTATGCCAAAGCCTTTGACTGTGTGGATCACAATAAACTGTGGAAAATTCTGAAAGAGATGGGAATACCAGAACACCTGACCTGCCTCTTGAGAAACCTGTATGCAGATCAGGAAGCAACAGTTAGAACTGGACATGGAACAACAGACTAGTTCCAAATAGGAAAAGGAGTATGTCAAGTCTGTATATTGTCACCCTGCTTATATGCAGAGTACATTATGCAAAATGCCCTGCTGCATGAAGCATAAGCTGGAATTAAGACTGATGGGAGACCTATCAATAACCTCACATATACAGCTGACACCACCCTTATAACAGAAAGTGAAGAACTAAAGATCCTCTTGATGAAAATGAAATAGGAGAGTGAAAAATTTGGCTTACAGCTCAACATTCAGAAAACTAAGATCATGGCATCTGTTCCCATTACTTCATGGAAAATAGATGGGGAAACAGTGGAAACAGTGACAGACTTTACTTTTTGGGGACTCGAAAATCACTGCAGATAGTGACTGCAGCCATGAAATTAAAAGACACTTGCTCCTTGGAATAAAAGCTATGAGCAACCTAGACAGCATATTAAAGACCAGAGACATTATTTTTGCCAACAACAGTCCGTCTAGTCAAGGCTATGGTTTTTCCAGTAGTCATGTATGGATGTGAGAGTTGGACTATAAAGAAAGCTGAGCACCAAAGAATTGATGCTTTTGAACTGTGGTGTTGGAGAAGACTCTGGCAAGTCCCTTGGACTGCAAGGAGGTCCAACCAGTCCATTCTAAAGGAGATCAGTCCTGAGTGTTCATTGGAAGGACTGATGTTGAAGCTGAAACTCCAATATTTTGGCTACCTGATGCAAAGATTTGACTCATTTGAGAAGACCCTGATGGTGAGAAAGACTGAAGGTGGAAGGAGAAGGGGATGACAAAGGATGAGATGGTTTGATGGCATCACCAACTCAATAGAGGTGAGTTTGGGTAAACTCTAGGAATTGGTAATGGACAGGGAGGCCTGGCATGCTGCAGTCCATGGGGTCGCAAGGCGTGGGACACAACTGAGCTACTGAACTGAACTGAACTGAAGGAGGCACTGTTAGTTTCTGAGGCACAAAACCCTAATGTAGAACGATACACAAAGGTTTCAGCAGCCATTTATAATGCCATTGAGTGTTACCATGTCATCTATGATAAAAAAAAAAAAAAGAGCTAGTCCCCAAATATCACTGAATAGTTTTGTTTCAAAAGGGAGATAGAATTGAATCCAGCAAGATGCCAGAAAGCTATGGTACATATACACAATGGCGTATTATTCAGCCATTAAAAAGAATACATTTGAATCAGTTCTAATGAGGTGGATGAAACTGGAGCCTATTATACAGAGTGAAGTAAGCCAGAAAGAAAAACACCAATACAGTATACTAACGCATATATATGGAATTTAGAAAGATGGTAACAATAACCCTGTGTACGAGACAGCAAAAGAGACACTGATGTATAGAACAGTCTTATGGACTCTGTGGGAGAGGGAGAGGGTGGGAAGATTTGGGAGAATGGCATTGAAACATGTAAAATATCATGTATGAAATGAGTTGCCAGTCCAGGTTCGATGCACGATACTGGATGCTTGGGGCTGGTGCACTGGGACGACCCAGAGGGATGGTATGGGGAGGGAGGAGGGAGAAGGGTTCAGGATGGGGAACACATGTATACCTGTGGCGGATTCATTTTGATATTTGGCAAAACTAATACAGTTATGTAAAGTTTAAAAATAAAATAAAATTAAAAAAAAAAAAAAGAAGCCAGAACTTGTGCCATCAACATCAGGTGTACTTGCCCTCTGTCTCCTATTGCTCATGACCCTTCAGCTCTACCGTCTCCCACCTCCTTTCACTCCTCTAATCAGTAGCTCTTCTTGCCTGTTCAGTCAATGCCAGGTCCTGTATGCCAGTTGTTGTACTGCATTACTGTAATTTTCAAGGTACTGTATGAATTAAAATGTTTTCTTTTTTTTCATTCTTATGTATTATTTTTGTGAAAAGTATAAACCACCTTTTACAATACAGTATTATATAGCCAATTGTGTTAGCTGGATACCTAGGCTAACTTTGTTGGACTTACAAACCAGACTATGAATGCGCTCTCAGAACGGAGCTCGTTCACATGTAGGCGACCATGTTCTTGGACTGGTAAGAATCAATATTGTTACTAGCCAAGGTAGTCTAATGTGTCTGATTTGTGACCCCATGGACTATAGCCCACCAGGCTTCTCTTTTCATGGAATTCTCTAGACAAGAATATTGGAGTGGGTTGCCACTCCCTTCTCCAGGGGATCTTTCCAACCCAGGGATGGAACCCGGTCTCCTACATTGCAGGTAGATTCTTTACCTACCATCTGAGCCACCTCCATGGTGACTGTGGGAGAGCTGGGTTCAATTCCTGTATCGCAAAGAACCCCTGGATAAGGGAATAGCTACCCACTCCAGTATTCTTGCTTGGAAAATTCCACGGACAGAGAGCCTGGCAGGCTACAGTCCATAGGGTACCAAAGAGCTGAACACAACTATGTGATTAATTGTTTTTTCTTTTACCCAAGGCAATCTACAGATCAATGCAATCCCTGTCAAATTACCAATGTCATTTTTCACAGAACTAGAACAACAAAAAGTTGTATGGAAGTGAAAAAGACCCCAAATCTTGAGAAAGAAAAATGGACCTAGTGGAATCGGGCTCCCTTACTTCGTACTATGCTATTACAAAGCTAAAGTAACCAAAACACTATGGTACTGGCATAGAAACAGAAATATAGATCAATGGAACTGAACAGAAAGACCAGGGATGTACTTTTAAGTTAAATTTTTGTGATGCTTCACTAAATGCCTCCTGTTTAAACAGGATGTGTATACCTAGACAAAAAAAGGTTTGCAGTGATGGTAGACCACTTTTCTTTTGTAATAACTTATGGAGAGTTGGACTGTGAAGAAGGCTGAGCACCGAAGAATTGATGCTTTTGAACTGTGGTGTTAAAGAAGACTCTAGAGAGTCCCTTGGACTGCAAGGAGATCCAACCAGTCCATTCTGAAGGAGATCAGCCCTGGGATTTCTTTGGAAGGAATGATGCTAAAACTGAAACTCCAGTACTTTGGCCACCTCATACGAAGAGTTGACTCATTGGAAAAGACTCTGACGCTGGGAGGGATTGGGGGCAGGAGGAGAAGGGAATGACAGAGGATGAGATGGCTGGATGGCATCACTGACTCGACGGACGTGAGTCTGAGTGAACTCCGGGAGTTGGTGATGGACAGGGAGGCCTGGCATGCTGCAGTTCATGGGGTCACAAAGAGTCAGACATGGCTGAGCGGCTGAACTGAACTGAACTGACTAAAATATATAAAGATATTAACATTGTTATACTTAGGAAAATTTTCAATGAACAATTTAAGCATTTAAATTTATTTACTAATATATTTGTAAAAATGTAAGATAAAAATATCTTTAAGTTGTAGAATTTTGCATGATATATAAAAGCTATTTTCTGTACAATTCTTTCTTTTGATATAATTCTGTCACAAAGCTTAATGAAGAAAAACTGTAAGGTGAGGTGTATGTTGCTTGAGAGGAAGCTATAATGTGGTAGATGGACATGAGACTGAGGGTATTCAGCTCCTGGTTCTCATTCAGATTCTGGCCAGAAATTTTGATGAAATTAGACCCTCACTGTAGTTTTCTGTACTGTACCAAAGCTTTTTCATGACATAAACAGGACATTTTCCAATATTTCTTCCAAATAAAAAATGTGAAAATTCTATGTAGGTAGATTTCAGATCTGTTTATTGTCCCCTGACAATCTAATGTTTTTCTGTAAAAGTCAGATAGTAAGTATCATAAACTATATGGCTGTGTAGGCTATTTATTCTCTGTTAGACTACTAAACTCTGCCCTTGCAACAGGAAAGCAGCCCTGGACAATACATAAATGAAAGAATAGTGGCTGTGTGCTAATAAAACTTTATTTACAAAAACAGATATTGGCTGGATTTGGCTGACCTAGATGATAAAGCTTTATGTTCTTAGATAAAGTAATTTAATTTGATTAATATTCCCATACTAGAAATCTGAAGATAGGAGAAGGATTCTTCAAAGATAGATTTTTTTTTTTCACTTAGAAGTAATTTCGAAGTGAATAGTTGGAAATTTTTTTTTTTTTAATTAGGCATAAAAAGAGTATTTAAGGCTTTTAGTTTTGTTTCACAAAACAGTTTAGTGAGGCATTTTAATCTTAGTGATAAAATGAAATTATGATCAATTTTATATAAATTCATATAATAGTGTTAATTATAGAAATTTTAATATTACCTAAACAAAATTCTGTCAATGAATATGGGAAATGGTCAGATTTTATAGTTCTCCAGTTGCTACAATTTCCTGGTCGCTCAGAAGGTAAAGAATCTGCCTGCAATGCAGAAGACCTGGATTCTATCCTTAGGTCAAAAATGACCTGGAGAAGGAAACGGCAGCCCACTCCAGTATTCTTGCCGGGGTTATCCATAGACAGAGGAGCCTGGTGGGCTATAGTTCATGGAGTGGCAAAGTGTCGGACACAAGTGAGTGACTTTCACTTTTAATACAAAGTGAAAGTGGAAAGTGAAAGTTGCTCAGTCATGTTCAACTCTTTGCAACCACATGGACTGTATTAGTCCCTGGAATTCTCCATGCCAGAATACTAGAGTGGGTAGCCTTTCCCTTCTCCAGGGGATCTTCCCAACCCAGGGATCATACCCAGGTCTCCCGCATTGCAGGAGGATTCTTTACCAGCTGAGCCACAAGGGAAGCCCGAGAATACTGGAGTGGGTAGCCCATCCCTTCTCCAGCGGATCTTCCTGACCCAGGAATCGAACTGGGGTCTCCTGAATTGCAGGCAGATTCTTTACCAGAGAGCTATGACGGAAGCCCTTCAATGCAAAACTAAGTAAAATTTAATTAGATAAGTAAAATGCTAGCATCCCAAGTTAATATGGATTGCTTCTATATGGATGTGAGAGTTGGACTATAAAGAAAGCTGAGTGCTGAAGAATTGATGCCTTTGAACTGTGGTGTTGGAGAAGACTCTTGAGAGTCCCTGGAACAGCAAGGAGATCCAACCAGTCCATCCTATAGGAAATCAGTCCTGAATATTCATTGGAATGCCTGATGTTGAAACTGAAAGTCCAATACTTTGGCCACCTGATGCGAAGAACTGACTCATTGGAAAAGACTCTGATGCTGGAATAGATTGAAGGCAGGAGAAGAAGGGGAAAACAGAAGATGAGATGGTTGGATGCCATCACCGACTCAATGGACATGAGTTTGATTAAACTCTGGGAGTTGGTGATGGACAGGGAGGCCTGGAGTGCTGCTGTCCATGGGGTCTCAAACAGTCAGACACGACTCAGTGACTGAACTGAACTGAACAAAACTTATTCCAACTGTTTAGCTTTTGCTTTGACTGTTGCTTGAAAACTTTGTAAATCCAATGCAAAAGCAGTTGGCAAAGCCTGAGTAGATTGGTGCCATAAAAGAGGACTGTAAAATTGAACTATTTGAGCTATGAAGATAAAAAGACTGACCCTTATTTATATAGCATATTTTTTAGCCTTGATCTTGTTTTACTACACAAATCCCTGGAAAAGAAGTGAGAATGAGCTAAAAGTATGGTAAAATATGATTTAAAAAAAAAAAAGAAAAGAAAGAATTTAAAATGTGATATTTGGCTTGTTGTTTTTAAGATGGGCCTGTCCATAAGTATGTTACCAGATTTTCCATGAGACAATTTGCATATAGATAAAGTCATTTATGTATAAGGCCAGTTTATACTCAATTTTCCATTAGAAATAAATATGAATAAAGAGGTCTTGTCATGAAACAGAAGCAGAGGCAGAAGTATTGAAATCTGTAGTTAATGTTTTGTAACCACCACAATTTGTTATTTTAATGTTGAAATATGAGTTTAATCTGCTTCTTAAGTGAAAATTAATTGACTACATTTCTTTTTGTTGTTACATTTGTTTGCTTATGCAAAATGTGAGTATGGGTTCCTATACCTGTGTTATTCCATTGGTTGGAAAGGTAATTAAATAACAAATGGTTCCACAAGTCAGTTTAAATAAATATAGTATATTCTCTCCCTCTTCCATCTTATTTTTTTTCCTGTGGGTTCTATATTAGTAGGAGATTGCTTTTTTTTTTTCCCTGAACACAAATGATCAGTCCTTTGCGGTCTGAGACACTTTCTTGTACCTACTAAAATAGAGAACTATTATCTAATTTAGATCCACTTTCATAATGCCCGTCAGAGTTCAGCCCACATTAAAATAATAGTTGAAGATCAATAGAAAGGAAGGGAGGAAATAACACAAAAAATATTATTTGCCACATCTTTCCTGAGATACAAATGTGTCATGTCAAAGACTTTCAAATAAATGGTTGACAGACTAAATGAGTGAATGCAAAAAAAAAAAAAAAAGTCTTGCATTTATGTTTGGTATTTTCATTTAATATTTTAAATTTGAAGTTACTTACTTCACCTTAGGAAGTTTTGTTTATATTTTCCTCTCTTGACATAGATAGAAGATTAACATACTTAAGTTTAAAAATTACCAAACATATGATCACAGTGAGGTAAGTTTAAATTGGGGGAATTTTAGGACCAAGAAAGAATTGCATAAATCTTCTTTACTCATTTAACTAAGACAAATAATCAATAGCTGTCTTTGTCTTCTGAGCCATAAAGAGGATCCCAAGGAATTATGACTAAAAATGGAGAGAATAAAGATGAATAAATAACTCTACAAGTTAGGAATGCATTTGACTAAAGGTAACAGAAAATCTGATTGAGTTCCTTAGATACAGTAAAGTTTATTTTCCTCATGTAACGAGAATGGAAGTAAAATCTCGCTGGAGGCAGTTGACCTCTTCAGTGATAATTCATCACTTTTGCATCTCTCGGCATTGCTGCTCTCTCACGCAAAGATTCTTGGCTTCTTTCTTCTGATTGCAGTGACACTGGCTGCACACCGAGGCAACATATCTGTTTTCAAGACATGGAAAAGGGTGTACAATAAAATAGCATTTATAGCCTTATCTGTTCATTTTCACTGGCAAAGAAAAAACTTTTAGCGAACTACAACCAGCGAATTTTTGTGTAGATTTCATTAGTCAGAACTTGGAGTCGTAGCTATCCCTAGCCACAAGGAAGGCTGGAAAATCAAGTTTGGTGCATTTCCATCCCTATAGGAGAAAAGGACAGCAAAGAACACACTTGAAAATGGGCATTGAATAGGTAGATGTATAGTATCTATTACAATAACCTGTGGCAAGTTTGTTAATTGAGGACTTCCTTGATAGCTCAGTTGGTGAAGAATCCACCTGCAATGCAGGAGACCCTGGTTTGATTCCTAGGTCAGGAAGATTCGCTGGAGAAGGGATAGGCTACACACTCCAGTATTCTGGCTGAGAGAATTCCATGGACTATAGAGTCCATTGGGGTCACAAAGAGTCGGATATGACTGAGTGACTTTCAGTATTACAATAATCTGTAGCAAGTTTGTTAATTGAGCTGTATAACAGATTCTGAATTAACCAGTATGAATATTTAAGAGAATTTTAAATGTTATTTATATCATAAATGCTATTTCTTGGTTTGGAGAAAGAAGCTGGGAAGCTAAATACTAAAAGTTTAGGAGTAATTATTTTGGAGATGTGAAATGAGAACTGTTGTTACTATCTGTATTTAAAAAATACAAAATATTTAGTTAAAAGAAAGAAGGACAGATTTTCTAGGAAAATGGTAATAGAGAAATTAGTAAGTTCTTTATATGTTAATGTTTGCTAAATAGTTCTACTTTATAAAATATGGAGATTTAGCAAACAATGTGTGATTAATACTGCATACCGTCAAATCAGATAGCTTGGAGAAAAATATGGTATGTGGCCTACCTCAAAGATACTCTCTGTTTGGGGAGATCTACATTTCTTTTGTCTGCGATACACAATTGAGTTAAATCCACATATTACTGGGCCTGATGATAGGAAGACATTTTCAAATTCACAAAAGACAAGACAAGAAATTTAAAGTTGTTCTATTTTTAAATAGAAATCCAGGAATGCACGTGTCACATTAGACAGTCATCCTTACTTTTGTTGTACTTTAGCCTTGTGGGTGATCACTTCCTCTTCTTTTTGGAAACTAGGTCCATGAGTTTAAAAGGACTCTCTGCTTCTCTGTTTGGTTTTTTCTTTCTCATGTATATACACACATATGTGTGTGTGTGTCTGTATGTCTGAAACCATTAAGTAACTTTGAAGAACACCATAGGCAAGTTCTTTCGAATCTAGAGATAGTAAAGTGTTAGTAATCCAAAGAGCAATAGAAAAATTTCAAAAGCAAAGATCAGATGTTGCATACACATGGACGCACACACACACACGCACACACTCAAATATTTAAATTCTCAATATATCTAACATAAACAGATTTAAAAGGTAATTTTTTTATAACAAGCATAAAAATAGGTAAATTTGTCTTAATCTATTAATATAAATAAATCAATATGAAAAGCACTAAAATTATTATTAATGGTGCAGAACATAAAAAATTTAGAAAGAGGAAATAAAAGCTACTTACAGTTATTAAGAAAGCTGCTTTTATTAGTAAATAAAGAAATGCAAAAATTATAAATGGGAATTTTTACCTGTCAAATAGTAGTGATGAAAAATACATAAACTTGATATTGGTGAGGCTATTACAAGATGAAATTCTCATATATACTGATGGTGGGAATTTAAATATGTTTAAAATTTAAAAAACATGTTAGGAATATTTATTGGGACACTTTAAATATTGTATCATTTGACCCAGTAAATTTCCTACTGGTAAAAAAAATCACAGAGAAGTAGAAATATAAATGTAAAAATAAACATTTAACAAAAAGAGGGCTTAATAAATTATGAATTGTTTATAAATAAATCATTATGTGTTGTAGGGAGGAAAATTTTCCCTTCTCTTCTAAGTCCTTTGGCGGGTCTAATAATTAAATTGACATAAAACAGATTAACAGGAGAAAAATAAATTTAATTATATATATATGAGAGCTCCATAAAAATTGGAATCTTGAGAAAGTAAAAGCAGGAAGCTTTTGTACCTTTTAGACAAAGAAACAATACATTTTTGAACAATTGACAAAACAAATGGGTTTGAGCTTAGGGGGCTAAATTGAAGTAACAAGGTTTGTTGTTATAAGCTTCTAGGCCCTGAATTCTGGAATCTCTAGTTATAAACATGACTTCCACCCTTCTAATACAGGGAGGGTATACTCTCTTCCATGTGAGAGACTTATCTTCTGCTTTCAGAAGGGATCAAAGAGGGTCAGAATGTCATTCTTACAAACAAGTACCTTGAATTCAAAAAAATCAGTGTGCCCAAGTGGCATATTTTTTGTGGTATGTAAGCTTACTAGGGCTTCCCCAGTGGCTCAGTGTTACCACTGAAGCTGCCTGCAATGCAGGAGCTAGAGGGGACGCAGGTTCAATCCTGGGGCCAGGAAGATCCCTTGGAGGAAGGCATGGCAACCCACTCCAGTATTCTATCCTGGAGAATCCCATGGGCAAAGGAGTCTGGCAGGCTACGGTTCACAGAGTCCCAAAGAGTCAGACATGACTGAAGCTACTTAGCATGCACATACACATAAGCTTACCAAGGGTAGAAACAATGTATTTTGTATCGTTGTATCTTTGACACATCATGTTGGATCTATGAAACCAGTATATGTGAAAAAAGATAACAGATATTTACTCATGTGATTTTTACTTTTATGAGATATTTATTCATATTTACTCATGTGATTCAAAGAACAGAGCAAACCAAAGTTGTTAACTCATAAATTTAGCTGACAACCAGTTTATTAGGTTAATACAATTTTAAGTTTTATTAACTCTATAGTTGTCTTTTATTAATTAAAACACTTGGATATTAAAGTTTTTAAATTGTTAAATTTATTGAAATATAAATATATATATTATATATATAAATATATAAATATAATAAATTTATTGAAATATGAAATAATTTATTTCATAACTCAGTATTGTGTCAACATAGAATATATTTTATGAATCCAAAGTTTGAGTTTGGCTGCCCAGATGTTGTCAATAGGAGAGTAATTTTCAGAAAAAGCCAAAAATAATGAGAGGACTTAAGAGGATTAGTATTTAGATTGAATTTTCAATTAAACAAAGGAAAAGTACTCTAAAAAAGTAATTTTAAAAGTAACTAAAATGTTTTGCAGAAATCTTTATTCTTATTGTCTTTCCTATAAATGCTACTGATTCTGTTTCTACTTTTCTAGTTCAATAGTATAAAACATGGGCCCAAGAATATATTGATAAAGAATCTCCTTCAGGAGCTCTCCTTCTTTCATCACCATTTTTTCCTCTGAAAGTTAAGAAATATTTTTATCTTCGCAGGCTGTTTTTTGTGCTTAAAGCATGTAACAGTCTTGCCAGAAATAAATGATATGTATAATCCTGACTCACTGTAGGGGATGTTACTGCATTTGTAAATTTTCATGCTAGAAAAGAATATACTTCCTCTTATTAAGTATGTAATATTTACCTTAGACAACACAATGCTCTGAGCAACTTTATTCTGCCTTTATGACAGATATGCATTCAAAGCTCTGTAGTATAACTGAATTTAGTCTCAGTCTCATTATTACAGCCAAAACAAGACAGAAATGATATAAGACTTACTGCTTATAGTTCAGTTTTCCTAACCATTTAAACTCAGTAGCAGGGTTGCCAAGTTTAGAGTCTTCACAATACTCTCCAGTGAAGTACCTATGAAGAATTATCCTGTGCAAGCTCAGAATGTTTTTTTTTTCCTACTTCTTTTTTAAACATTTTCACTCACAGATCATGTACATGTACAATTAGTATCATTGCACACAGAGAGAATATATGAAATTCCCTGAATTCCAGAGTTCAAAAGTAGTCTATGGCTAATAGTTTAATTTGCCCAAACCCTACAGTTACCTACATTCAGGGATCACTGAGGGTTCAAGACATATATAGTCATTCCTAATCATATCTTAAAATCCATCATTCAGAAAACTGGGATCACGACATCTGGTCCTATCACTTCATGGCAAATAGATGGGGAAAAAATAGAAACAGTGACAGACTTTATTTTCTTGGGCTCCAAAATCACTGTGAACAGTGACTGCAGCCATGAAATTAAAAGACACTTACTTCTTGGAAGAAAAACTATGACGAAACTAGACAGCATATTAAAAAGCAGAGACGTCTTTGTTGACAAATACATGTGTTGTCAAAGCTATAGTTTTTCCAGTAGTCATGTTAGGATATGAGAGCTGGACTGTAAAGAAAGCTGTGTGCCAAAGAATTGACGTTTTTGAGCTGTGGTGCTGGAGAAGACTTTTGAGAATCCCTTGGACAGCAAAGAGATCAAACTAGTCTGATCCTAAAGGAAATCAACCCTGAATATTCATGGGAAGGACCAATGGTGAAGCTGAAGCGCCAGTACTTTGGCCACCTGATGTGAAGAGCCGACCCGTTGGAAAAGACCCTGATGCTGGAAATGATTCAAGGTAAGAGAAGGGGGCAACAGAGGAGATGGTTGGATGGCATCACCAACTCAATGGACATGACTTTGAGCCAACTCTGGGAAATAGTGAAGGACAAGGAAGCCTTACGTCCTGCAATCCATGGGATCACAAAGTGTCAGACGTGACTCAGTGAGTGAACAACAACAATTGGTATCATAAGGGCTTCCCTGTTGGCTCAGTGGTAAAAAATCTGCCTACAGAGACTTGGGTTCAATTCCTGGGTTGGGAAGATGCCCTGGGAAAGGAACTGGCAATGTACTCCAGTTTCTTGCCTGGGAAATCCGATGGACAGAGGGGCCTGGCTAGCTATAGTCCATGGTGTCTCAAAGAGTCAGACATGACTTAGCAGCTAAAAACAACAGTAATTGTATATTTGGAGATTCAGGTACTCATTAACCCTCTCACCTGTGTCAGAGAGTAATAGCCAGCTGATATGCGGTCAAGAACTTATAAATCAATCAGTATAATTTATATTCAAACTGCAACATTCTGAAATGAAAGAGGAAGTTATTTATAATCATCCAGAAACCAGGTATTAGTCTGGGTTGTCCCTGACAAATCTAGATATATACAGTTCAACGTTACTGGCAGAATAAATGAGCTTTGGATTTGCACATTTATTGATGTGCGGACTTAACTCACAGATCTATGACTTCCCGCCTGAATTTATTCCAATAAATAGATATAAATACCTACTAAATATTTTACTGCCTTTTTGTCTGTGCCTTCTGTCTTTAAATTCCTTTAAAGATTTTTAAAGATATCATTCACTAGAGTTTCTTTTGTAATTTATAAAGCATTTAAGTTTCTATATAATTAAAATTAAGCCAATTAATTAATGTCATAAACAATTTCAGTTTTTCATAAGTAACAGGAAATCAGTGGCCACTTCTTAAAGGATATTCATTAATCATTAATTTTTGTCCCTCTTTTATTTTGCTTCCTCATAAGTTTCAAAGTAAATTCAGTGAAAAGTAAAATCGGTGTTTAGAATCAATGACTACTGGTTTCTTTTATCCTATTAAGTATTATAAGTGTATTTGTATGAAAGAATAACACTACTTTGAATTTAGAACTAGTGATTTTATGCTGCAAGGTTAGACATAAAGTTGTGTCCAAGACAGAAGGTGACCCTTTAATTGATAATTTGGCTTCCCTGGTGGCTCAGATGATAAAGCACCCGCAATGCAAAGCAGCAATGCAAAGCGTCTGCCTACAATGTTGGAGACCCCGGTTCGATCCCTGAGTTGGGAAGATCCCCTGGAGAAGGAAATAGCAACCCACTCCAGTACTCTTGCCTGGAAAATCCCATGGACTGAGGAGCTTGGTAGGCTACAGTCCATGTGGTCGCAAAGAGTCTAACACAACTGAGCAACTTCACTTTCACTTTAATGTATACAAGCAGTATTTTATTTTATAAAAGAAAATGCCAAAACTGATGTTAAAGTCTATAAATTTAGCAATGCCTTATAAGTTAAAAAAATGATTCTCCAAGAGCTGTATAGATTATAAAGTGTTGAACTGATTTGTTATAGACATGCTTTTCTTTAGCTCAGACAAATTCAGGGGTAGGGGATAAACCTGTACAGGTTTCCAGAAAAAGACAGGAAGTAGCCACCAGTCAGTTCCAAGAAATGCTTAAGTACCTACCAATTCAGCACCTCCACTTCTCAGTGGCCAACACAATGGCCAAATAGAGTCAGGAAACTCGAATACTATTCTCCAGTAGAGAGCTGCAGGACTCATTAAGCTCATAGGTAGGGATGGTGTATATTCTCTCACAATAGGGCCTCCACATGATTTTCAGAGTATTCTCATTCACTAGACTATCATCAACAAGGGCACTTGACTAAACTGTCTAAAAATGCTGAGTACAGGTGAGCAGTTGGAGAATGAAGAAAATTAACTGGAGGAATGGGTACCCACTGGAGGTCTTGCCATCATTGATTTTCCAGGGTCTGACTGCCACAGCTTCCTGATGGGGCAAAATATGGGTCAGGTTGGAGAGCTGGGAAAAGCAACAGAGAATCTTTAGCTTGCTTAGGGTTGAGGGCATGGTGATTTGGTAGGCATTTTCGATAGCCACTAACTTACACAAACAAATCTTAACATACTCCTCTGCTCTATTTTGGTGACCAGCCAGTCTTTAGTCCTAACAGTAACCATGGAAATTAGGAATTAAATACTAGGTAATCAGAGAAAGACAAATCTGCTTCAGCATTTTTTATTTACAGTGTTAATTATGTATCTTAAGAAATGGAAAATATGAATTACTACCAGGATAAATGTATTTTATCCTAAACCTAAAAAAAGATTACAATTACTAATTTGTTTTGTAACAGAAATATGGAGAGCACAATTCGTTGTTCATTCTCCATGAACATGTTACGAATAAGATTTTTTTGTTCCTTGCTAGGGAAATTTGAATGATTTTAAAGTGATTGAATTTTAAGTAATTTTAATAATCTATATTATGCCTATATAACTTCTCAGTGAATTTTTTTCAGACATTTTAGAATGTCTTTTACATATAGTCGTCGCAAAATGAGAACACAAATCACAGTAAGAAAGGGCCAGAACATCTATCCTGGTTTTGCTGTTATCTTCCATATATTAAAAAATATTTTTTGGAAGGAGGAATGTGTTATTTTTAATCTCCTGATATTGTTTATGACTTATTAACAATGTTCATACTTTGAATATTAGAAAAAATATTTTCTTAAACCTTTATCTTATTAAAACTTCCCCACTATAAAAAGAAAATGTCACCCTACCAGTGTGACTAAGAAAAAAAAAAAGAGCCATAATAAGCATCTTTTGAGTGTTGTCAGATTGCTTGAGTGAGGAGATTGGGGAAACCTGTAAAGCAAAGCAGTTCAGAGCAGGGGAAGTGCAAATTAAAATCAAGTAAGGCTTAAGCGAAACAAAAGAGCACTTTACAGGAAAATCCAGATCTAGTTACACAATACATCACAGGCAGGAAGCCAAGCAAAGAATCAATGAAGACTGGTTATGATCAAGGTGGATTCAAGGATGGAAGAAGATAGCAAAGAGTAAATGTTTGACGTTGAGTTTTACTGAAGACATGACTGACATTTTCACTCCCATATTTTCTTTAGGAGAAAGGTCAGAAATATTAGATTAAACACTGTCCAATTCATAGGTGGTACTAATCCTATTATAGAGTAGAAACAGCCATGAATAAATTATATGCCACCAGGCAATCTGAAATAATTGAAAGATAAAATTATGAAAGTGTTGCTCTAAATATTGGCAAAGTAGCCAGACTGCTGAATTTCCCTGTCTGTGGAATAAAGATTGATATTAGTGTTCCCCTTGAAGAATTGTTGTGAAGATTAAATGCAATAACAGAAATAAAACTCTCACAAAAGTTCCTGGAATGTTGCAAGTGCTTAAACATCATTATTATTTTTATTATTGAGAAAACCAAATGAATATTACAAAATGAGCAAGCAAACAAGGGTTGAAAAACAATAAACATGGTAAGGCTCACTGACACCTGGACCACAGCCTTTACTGTGCTAGCTGCACGACCTTTTTCAAGGCATTTCATTTTTCGAGGTTTTTACTCCTTACTTATAAACTCAACAGATCAAACTAGATTATCTCTGTGGTCTCTTCTAACACATTTATAATTTTTAAGACATTATTAGTAATCTTCATATCTTTGTAGAGTTGAGATCTGTCATATATATGTTCTTAAATTATTTTGATATTTGTTTTCCCTGTGTATCTCTTCACAAGATTGTGAATTCATAGTTTGTACATACATTAGGGCAAGTTTCAGTACTAAAACATTTTGTAGAATTCACTCTCTAAGGAGGAGTCTTGAGTTAGATTTCTATTGCCCTTGGATAAGTACCTGTGAGCATGGTAAACATTTCCTGCAAAACAAACACTTTGGCTCCATTTCCCTCTCACACAATGAATTTAACAGACAATAATCCAGATTTGACAGTTACTTCTCTGTATTCCAGAGAAATGTTGTCTTTTATCAATATGTCTTTAGCTACATGATTCTGTCACTTGGCAGTTTCTGTACTGCTTTAAAATTAAGTAAACCTTTTTTATCACAGTTTTTTTATGAACAAAAGAAATGGACTTTTCTTAAGCTATGTAAGAATTGATGCTTTTGAACTGTGGTGCTGGAGAAGACTCTTGAGAGTCCCTTGGACTGCAAAGAAATCAAATCAGTCAATCCTAAAGGAAATCAACCCTGAATATTCATTGGAAGGACTGATGCTAAAGCTGAAGCTCCAATACTTTGGCCACCTGATTCAGAGTGTCAACTCAGTGGAAAAGAGCCTGATGCTGGGGAAGACTGAAGGCAAAAGGAGAAGGGAGCAACAGAGGATGAGATGTTTGCATAGCATCATGGACTCAGTGAACATGAATTTGAGCAAATGCTGGGAGAGAGTGGAAGGAAGAGGAGGCTGACATGCTACAGTCCATGGGGTTGCAAGGAGTCAGACACAACTAACCAACTAACAACAACAAATGTAGGGATCGAACATAAGTTAAGAAAAATTGAGCTAGGAATCTAGGGAAGGATATGAATTAAGGCCATGTAGGATAGAGAAAACCAGGTGTTCTTCAGAGCATTATTGTTAATATGACTCAGCTCCAGATATTTTTTTCTTCGTCAATACTAGACAAAACAAAAGCCCTGATATTCCTAGAATGTGCCGCAGTTTGCAGAAGAGGGAAAGGCAAATTGCCCCAAGAATATATGATATACAGTAAATGAACAAAGGTCTCCTGAGGAAAAATGAGATGGGCAAGAGAAGTTAGTGTTATCAGATGACACTTGGGAGATGTTATAAAATAAGAAGAGGATAAGACAAGTTTTGTTTTCAGTTTGTAAGTTATGATCTAAATTGTAATTATTCTCAAAGTGTGTGTGTTTTAAAGTCATTGCTTTGTTAGAATCATCCATTTAAATACAGTTAACTTACAGCTCTCTTTTTTTTTTTTAAAGAAGGGTATATGCCAAAGAGAAGGATGGATTCCCTTTTAATTTGTATTTTATTGCATTGATTTTATTTTCATATGCATTTCTCTTCTTAAAATTAAATTTGGACATTTCTTTCATTCTGCTAGTGGGGAACAAATTCTCAGTCTTCTTAGTAAAGTGTGCCTATGGCCTCAATCAGTCTCTTACTCTGCTTCCAATCATTTTCACCCCACACTATAGAAAACTGCATAGAATACCTGAAAAGAAGCATGCAGGGACTAAAATTACAAGGCAAATGCAATAAGTTACGGTCATAATAACAATATTAACACCATTATCATCATCATTATGGGTTAGATTTACTCAGTGCTTTCTATGGGCCAGGTACTAATGATTTTACCTATATTTACACATGTAATCCTTACAATCTGCATAAGTATAGTAACAATTATTATCCTAATTTCACAGGTGAACAAAACAGGCACAAGTGAGTGAGCTCTTAATCAGTAAGGGTTCTGGCAAGAACCAGGTGTCACACTTAAAGAGGGGTGGCTTTTAAGAATAATTTAATGATGACACTGTTACTTGTGAATATCAGTGCTAATATTAATACCATAAATGTATATTTCACCCAGGAAATGCAAAATTATCCAATATTAGATAATCTAATAATAACTCAAAGGAGAAAAACATAATCATCTTAAAGGATACCTCCAAATCTTGAATTGAGAAGCAGATTTGGAAAAATTTTGGCAAATTATTAAAAACTTAATTATGCTAAGTCCTTTCCTCCCAAACAGCATAATGCACACATTGAATCAAGAAGTAACAGGAAAAGAATATGTCTTATTTTTAATTTTATAACTTGAAATTAGGTTTGAATTTTTTACAATGTTTATGAATTAATTCTATTTCAAAGGTAATTTAAAAGATGTGAATAAAGCTGAAAAACTTAGAAAATATCACCAAACTTTTACATAATGTTGTCAGGCGAGTGTAATGTCCTTGGTTCTGTCTTGTCCCAAGAAAAATTTGAAGCTACAGACATTAAAGTCCTTGGCGCATCACAGCTCTTGGACAGACCGTGTTATAACTTTCAGATCTCAAACAGACGTGTTATAGCTCTTAGACAGATCAGTGTTACAGCTCCGTGTTACAGTTCAGTTTTATTTAGAGAGTAGCAGGAGACATGAGGGCATGCCAACCCAAAGATGTGAAGAGAAAAGCGCGCCCTTTGGCTCCTCTTTTTATATGTTTTTTTTCCTACCCCCTGGGCCTGTCCTGTGTAAATTAGGCTAGGAGCAGTGCTGTTTGTTCTCCCTGAGGTCCTCACTCCAGTCCTCGGACCTTCCTTTGACCTTACTTTGTTCTATTTTCGCGGGCTTTTCCCTTCCTTGTCTTTTAGCCACCGCCATTTTGGACTCCTGTTTCTAACTACCTAACAATATGATACACATAATAAGAGCCCAGTATATGGCCAATTAAGAGTTTCAAGTTAGTATATGATTGTATACTGTGATAGCCAAATAATGTTTGCACCTGCAGAAGTTCAAAAAATTGAACACACTTCGCATTAAATTACATTACTTAAAATTTTTCCAACATTCACAGTGGCTTATTTTCCTATCAAGCTTTTTATAGAGCTTTGTTGAAAGACTGACAGTTTTAGTAATTCTCAGACATTTAATGTTAACCATCATATAAACAAATGACGCTACTAGAAGATTACTTTTTAGTAAAAAATAAACCACCACAACCAAAATGCTTCATTATATATTTTCTGCATTATTCTCTATTACCGATTTGAAATACAATTTTCAAGCTACCAACAACATTAAAAAGAGAAAAGCATACAAGTATGTTAGTTTACATTATGCTTAAAAAATGGCAAGTCAAATTACTTTTGAAAAATTTTAGTTTTATTTTACAAATTAATATTTGAAATACAGAATATTATTTTGTGGACCTTTGGACAAACATGAATAAATATCTCATGCATGCTGAGTCATTAAGTCATTGTCGACTCTTTGTGATCCCATGGATTGTGGCCCACCAGGCTCCTCTCTCCATGGGATTCTCCAGGCAAGAATACTGCAGTGAAGTTGCCATGCCTCCTTCATGGGATCTCTCTGACCCAGGGGTGGAACCTGCATCTCCTGCATTAGCAGGCAGATTCTTTATACTGAGCCACCTGGGAAGCCCCAGATATCTCATAAATTATAACACATTTTCATTGAATAATGTAATTATACCAATGTCTTGAATTTTATGTTTAAATTGGCATTTCAAATGATAGGATGTAGTTTTCTCAACAGCCTATTATAAGTTCAATATGGTTAAGCAATTAAGCTTCATATGTTAAAAAACAGTAATTAAAATTATTTTTAAGTAATAGCATTTGGACACATTATTTGTGACAAATCTAATTTTATGTTATAAGACTGAGTTCTAAAAATGCAAGGCATCAAATCTTACTCTAAACAATCAACTAGAAAACACAAACTGAAACAAATTGCATTGTCTCTAATTTAAGGTTATATTGCAAACTGTAGTCTTTACTTAGAAATATAATGAATTCCACAATCTCATAATCCTGTAGTTCTAATCTTAAAAAAAAAATAGGTTTCAAGAATTCTGTTTTACATTTCTGTTGTCCATTGCTTAACTCAGTACATAGTATTTAATAGATAGTGCATGTTTGAATGAATAAATCCCTGTATCAAAAATATATATCCCTACAATTTATTAATGTTTACTCTTCTTGACAGTGCTTACCTACTGTGCATAAAAGCATTGTCAACACTTCTTCCTCAAGCATGTATTTAATCCTTATTATTTTACTTGGATTACTTTTGGAAAAAAAAATCCATGCAAATTTCACTTGAATATTAATTTTACCCCTTTTTCTGCAGGGAGAAACAGGGCTTGTTAAGTTATTTTTGTTTGTTTTTTGGCTGCACCTCAAGACTTGCAGGATCTTAGTTCCCTGACCAAGGATCAAACTCTTGCCACCTGCAGTGGAAATGCAGACTCTTATCCGCTGGACTGCCAGGGAAGTCCCTGGCTTGTTAGTTTAAAAACAGTTTATGAGCTCTCATTTCTTCTGTAATCTTTAATCTTATTATGAGAACTTCTCCCTTTCAATTTTTATATTTACTCTTTTCTTTTCTTTACCCATAAATTCTAGTTTGCGTCTCCTCTCCCTTTTCTTTTGTTTATGTATTTTAATTGTATGCTCCAGTTAGTACTGCTAATCCTCTGCTGAGCCAGCTTTTCTAAAAACAACATTTTTCCAAATATGTGACTGCTTATTCCATACACTGAAGGGGCATTCATTTCCAAAGTGTCCATTCAGCACTATGGAGAGGAAGTGCTGAATAACATGATGTGAAAAAATAGTAGACTATTCCAGATTTCACTTACTGTTATAATAGTGATTCATTACGGTTGCTATTGAGTTGGGAGAAACAAATCCCCAGGGCATTTCTTTTTCATCCCAATGAATGCAAACATATAAAATCCTTACTCTGCATACCAGTATAATAATTAGTGTTAGGTACACATTTAATTGTGCTTCCCAGGAAGTGCTAGTTGTAGGAAATCCCACTTACCAATGTAAGAGACATAAAAGACTCAGGCTCAATCCCTGGGTCAGGCAGATCCCCTGGAGAAGGGCATGACAACCCACTCCAGTATTCTTGCCTGGAGAATCCCCATGGAAGAGGAGACTGGTGGGCTACAGTCTATCGTGTCACAAAGAGTCAGATACAACGGAAGTGAGTGAACACACATGCGTACACATTTAATTATATAATTGCCATCTTCTATTTTACATTATTATGGTTCATGTGCTTAGTTAGCATTTAAATGGCATTCGGTGTAGTTGTTTAGGGAAATTTTTGACTATGTATCTGTCAAAAACTCTTCTGACCTATGGGATACTGCCGTTCCGTAAACCACTATTGATACTCATTGATACGGCACACAGTTGAAATTTAAAACACAACCACTATTCATCTTTAGTCTTTTGGACTCTGTGGGAGAGGGAGAGGGTGGGATGATTTGGGAGAATGGCATTGAAATACGTATAATATCATATATGGAATGAGTCACCAGTCCAGGTTCAATGCACGATACTGGATGCTTGGGGCTGGTGCACTGGGACGACCCAGAGGGATGGTATGGGGAGGGAGGAGGGGGGAGGGTTCAGGATGGGGAAAACATGTATACCTGTGGTGGATTCATTTCGATATTTGCCAATTACAGAAGAAAAACTATTAAAAATTCCAACATATGGAGGCTGAACAACATGCTGCTGAATAACCAACAAATCACAGAAGAAATCAAAAAAGAAATCAAAATTTGCATAGATATGAATGAAAATGAAAACACAACAACCCAAAACCTGTGGGACACTGTAAAAGCAGTACTAAGGGGAAAGTTCATAGCAATACAGGCATACCTCAAGAAACAAGAAAAAAGTCAAATAAATAACCTAACTCTACACCTAAAGCAACTAGAAAAGGAAGAAATGAAGAACCCCAGAGTTAGTAGAAGGCAAGAAATCTTAAAACTTAGAGCAGAAATAAATGCAAAAGAAACAAAAGAGACCATAGCAAAAATCAACAAAGCCAAAAGCTGGTTCTTTGAAAGGATAAATAAAATTGACAAACCATTAGCCAGACTCATCAAGAAACAGAGGGAGAAAAATCAAATCAATAAAATTAGAAATGAAAATAGAGAGATCACAACAGACAACACAGAAATACAAAGGATCATAAGAGACTACTATCAACAATTATATGCCAATAAAATGGACAACGTGGAAGAAATGGACAAATTCTTAGAAAAGTACAACTTTCCAAAACTCGACCAGGAAGAAATAGAAAATCTTAACAGACCCATCACAAGCATGGAAATTGAAACTGTAATCAAAAATCTTCCAGCAAACAAAAGCCCAGGTCCAGACGGCTTCACAGCTGAATTCTACCAAAAATTTAGAGAACAGCTAACACCTATCCTGCTCAAACTCTTCCAGAAAATTGCAGAGGAAGGTAAACTTCCAAACTCATTCTATGAGGCCACCATCACCCTAATACCAAAACCAGACAAAGATCCCCAAAAAAAGAAAACTACAGGCCAATATCACTGAAGAACATAGATGCAAAAATCCTTAGCAAAATTCTAGCAATCAGAATCCAACAACACATTAAAAAGATCATACACCATGACCAAGTGGGCTTTATCCCAGGGATGCAAGGATTCTTCAATATCTGCAAATCAATCAATGTAATGCACCACATTAAAAAATTGAAAAATAAAAACCATATGATTATCTCAATAGATGCAGAGAAAGCCTTTGACAAAATTCAACATCCATTTATGATCAAAACTCTCCAGAAAGCAGGAATAGAAGGAACATACCTCAACATAATAAAAGCTCTATATGACAAACCCACAGCAAACATTATCCTCAATGGTGAAAAATTGAAAGCATTTCCTCTAAAGTCAGGAACAAGACAAGGGTCCCCACTTTCACCATTAATATTCAACATAGTTTTGGAAGTTCTGGCCACAGCAATCAGAGCAGAAAAAGAAATAAAAGGAATCCAAATTGGAAAAGAAGAAGTAAAACTCTCACTATTTGCAGATGACGTGATCCTCCACATAGAAAACCCTAAAGACTCCACCAGAAAATTACTAGAACTAATCAATGACTATAGTAAAGTTGCAGAATATAAAATCAACACCCAGAAATCCCTTACATTTCTATACACTAATAATGAGAAAACAGAAAGAGAAATTAAGGAAACAATTCCATTCACCATTGCAACAGAAAGAATAAAATACTTAGGAATATATCTACCTAAAGAAACTAAAGACCTATATATAGAAAACTATAAAACACTGGTGAAAGAAATCAAAGAGGACACTAACAGATGGAGAAATATACCATGTTCATGGATTGGAAGAATCAATATAGTGAAAATGAGTATACTACCCAAACCAATTTATAGATTCAATGCAATCCCTATCAAGCTACCAACGGTATTCTTCACAGAGCTAGAACAAATAATTTTACAATTTGTATGGAAATACAAAAAACCTTGAATAGCCAAAGCGATCTTGAGAAAGAAGAATGGAACTGGAGGAATCAACCTACCTGACTTCAGGCTCTACTACAAAGCCACAGTTATCAAGACAGTATGGTACTGGCACAAAGACAGATATATAGATCAATGGAACAAAATAGAAACCCCATAGATAAATCCATGCACCTATGGACACCTTATCTTTGACAAAGGAGGCAAGAATATACAATGGATTAAAGACAATCTCTTTAACAAGTGGTGCTGGGAAAACTGGTCAACCACTTGTAAAAGAATGAAACTAGAACACTTTCTAACACCATAGACAAAAATAAACTCAAAATGGATTAAAGATCTCAACGTAAGACCAGAAACTATAAAACTCCTAGGGGAGAACATAGGCAAAACACTCTCTGACATACATCACAGCAGGATCCTCTATGACCCACCTCCCAGAATATTGGAAATAAAAGCAAAAATAAACAAATGGGACCTAATTAACCTTAAAAGCTTCTGCACAACAAAAGAAAGTATAAGCAAGGTGAAAAGACAGCCTTCAGAATGGGAGAAAATAATAGCAAATGAAGCAAGTGACAAACAACTAATCTCAAAAATATACAAGCAACTCCTACAGCTCAATTCCAGAAAAATAAATGACCCAATCAAAAAATGGGCCAAAGAACTAAATAGACATTTCTCCAAAGAAGACATACAGATGACTAACAAACACATGAAAAGATGCTCAAATCACTCATTATCAGAGAAATGCAAATCAAAACCGCTATGAAGTACCATTTCACACCAGTCAGAATGGCTGCAATCCAAAAATCTACAAGCAATAAATGCTGGAGAGGGTGTGGAGAAAAGGGAACCCTCTTACACTGTTGGTGGGAATGCAAACTAGTACAGCCACTATGGAGAACAGTGTGGAGATTCATTAAAAAAACTGGAAATAAAACTACCTTATGATCCAGCAATCCCACTGCTGGGCATCCACACTGAGGAAACCAGAAGGGAAAGAGACACATGTACCCCAATGTTCATTGCAGCACTGTTTATAATAGCCAGGGCATGGAAGCAACCTAGATGTCCATCAGCAGATGAATGGATAAGAAAGCAGTGGTACATATATACAATGGAGTATTACTCAGCCATTAAAAACAATACATTTGAATCAGTTCTCATGAGGTGGATGAAACTGGAGCCTATTATACAGAGTGAAGTAAGCCAGAAAGAAAAACACCAATACAGTATACTAACGCATATATATGGAATTTAGAAAGATGGTAACAATAACCCTGTGTACGAGACAGCAAAAGAGACACTGATGTATAGAACAGTCTTATGGACTCTGTGGGAGAGGGAGAGGGTGGGATGATTTGGAGAATGACATTGAAACATGTATAATATCATGTATGAAACGAGTCACCAGTCCAGGTTCGATGCACGATACTGGATGCTTGGGGCTGGTGCACTGGGACGACCCAGAGAGATGGTATGGGGAGGGAGGAGAGAGGAGGGTTCAGAATGGGGAACACATGTATACCTGTGGCAGATTCATTTCAATATTTGGCAAAACCAATACAATATTTTAAAGTTTAAAAATAAAATAAAATTAAAAAATAAATAAATAAAAATAAAATAAAATTTAAAAAAATTTTAAAAAGGTAAACTTCAGAGACATCAGTGACAGTATTTTGTCAGATATTAATTAATTAATTAATATTAATTAATTACACAAAAGCATGAATATAATTAATAAGCATAAGACATTGAGTATGTAGAATGTTTTGAGGATGTTCAGAGTTTTTTGGATTTTTGTCATTATTTATAGCAGCACTATGATAAATGTAATTCCTTAAATATTCATTATATATTTATAAAATATCTAACTCATTTTATAAGAGCAGGTGAAGTAGGAAGTTAGATATGGTTCGATTTCTGTAGTCAGCATACTTTGATACGATAGTTCCAAACACTTAAATCAGACACTTAACATGTACAGTAAGTTAACATAACATTGAGTTATAAGATAGGTTGTAACATTTTTTAATAGAAATCTTATTAATAAATTATAATATTTAAGAAAATAATTAGAAAAATCTACCCACTCCAGTATTCCGGCCTGGAGAATTCCATGGGTCTATATAGGCCATGGAGTCACAAAGAGTTGGAAACGACTGAGTGGCTTTCACTCACAGTCCAAAAATATATATGAATTGAAATTTGGACATATCACTTGAAACATTCGGACAAAAATACGTGAAACATTCATGCTTCCTACATTAATATTTGTGGTTACTCTTTATCAGCACTAGTATTAACAACCTACTCCTTTTTTTTCTTCTAAGGATTTTTTTTTTTTTACTTTTGATATCAATTTTTTTAAGTGAATGTTTTATCTAGCACTGTGTTTAGAAATTAAAATTTTATTTTCCTTATTGTTATTATAAAATAAAGTCACATAATACTAATATAAAGGCACCAAGAGAATGTAGCAAGTAACCATAAAGTTTGCTTTCCATGTTCATATCTTTAGATGGAGTTACTATCAGATAGCTCTGTGTTTAGCATGACAGCAACATCTGGCATATTTATATTTAAGCATTCTTGCTTTGTTCTTGTCTTAAGAAATGACTTGAGTAATTATTTTAAAGGAATTTTAAAGACAATTATATTCTATTTTTATTCCTTTCCTTAATACTTCGACGGATTCATAGCAAACATAATACCAGATTTGGCTGATCTGCTTGTTCAGAATTTTACCAAAGCGTTTTATTTCCATTCCTGTCATTGTCTCTTGAACTTGCCCTAGTAATGGAAATTTCATACCTAGATATGGATTTTGATCAAGTTTTATGGCTAATTTTTATAAGGAAAGACAAGGTTAAGACTCCCACAAATCAATCTTAGTATGGCTATGACTGCACTTTTTCATGAGCACAAGCAAGTATTAGATAACAGCTATCTCTATGCCAAAGGAATCACAGCATTCTGTTTCACTGTTAGCTGCTTGTTTTTAGGATATGGGAAGAACTTAGTAAATAATTAATTGTGATATGAAGGCTACTACCTCACTTGGCAATTCCTTTTAAAAATGAATTATACTCGAGTCCCTTTAGATAGCTTTCTTAACCTTGACACACTTCTGAATTGTGTATAGTGTGCTAAGAATGAGTGATTTAATCCTGATTACCAAATTATAAAACAGAAGCAAATTTTGTGTTAGATCTAACCATTACGCACTATAATCCACATATTTATATTGAAATATTTTTGGATTGATTTGTTTCTAAACCATTCTACTCTTCACCAAAACTCAATAAATAGAAGTGTAATCATTATTTTTTTCTGAATGTAAGGAAAGGAAAAAAAAAAAATCGTGCATGTACTCCTCACAAACATAGAATCTGATTAAGAATTTGAAATTTAAATTCTGACTTTATAGCAGGCTTCCTGATTAACTTGGGGAAATCATTCACTACATTATTTTCTTCTCAGTTATCTGACTTTGAAGACGTTATATTCATTTATTTAACATACATTTTTGAAAGACTGCCCATTGATGATCTGATAAAATTTTTCTCAGTACTTGAAAACAGAATGTTGCTTGAAACAAAATTTTACAGACTTTAGTTTTATTATTATTATTGACACATAAACTTGTATAGACTATCAATTTAAGTTTTTCTTAATTTCCTCTGAACTATCCTTTGGCTAGATAGTTTTCCACTGCTGATCAAAGTGTTTGTGTGTGTATGTGTTTTCGACCCCATAATTTTCCTGTTCAAATAGTATATGATCATGTGCAAGCATACCATTTTATTGTTTACATATGCTCTTCCTTTTATTTATTTTTTTAAATTTTATTTTATTTTTAAACTTTACATAATTGTATTAGTTTTGCCAAATATAAAAGAAAACCTATTTAGATTGGAGCCATATGCCCCAAGAATTAAAAAACATTGATTTGCCTTGAATCAACACAAAAGGGAAATAAATGCGGGGGACGTAGTTTACTTTTAAGTTAGAAGGATCTTTTCATATTACAGTGCTTCCTAGGAGACATGAAACAGTTATTTGAGAAGAATAAATGAGTATATTTCTTATTGTTTATATTTATCTGAAAGGAATCTTTAAGAGCATAAAGGGTCTCTTAGACATTAGGCATTAGAGAATTATAATTCTCTAATCAGAGATCAGAGGAGGCAAAGCCTATCATGTAGAATTTATTTGTAGGATTTGATAATTTTGTTATAAAACTATGTATATGATTTATATTCTTTCTCCTTAAAGGGGAACTTTATTTTGTAGAATTTTTTCTCTACTTATAAGTTGCCAAATCACATGTAGCTTTCTTGAAATTCACAGTATCAATTATCATTTGACTTTTCTAAGGCTATGCCTAAATTAGAAAAATAAAAAGTCTTTTATTCAACATATTTCATGAGGAACACAGGGCCTTTAGGGAATAGCAAAATTGAACTGAACCTAATCAATAATAGATTGCTTACCCTTAGTTAATTTATTAGCCACCTGTTTCATTTTTACAATGTAATAGAAAAGTTTGAATTCCATCAGTACATATGCAACATATTGCAGTCTGAACACTTGCAAATCAGATAAAACATCAAGAGTTGATATTGAGGATAACATAACTTTTAAGAAGATCAGATATGAATTCAATTTTTAGTATTTCCCTTTATTATTATCTTTATCATAATAGCATTTTTATTATTAAAAAAATCTTAAATAAATGGAGGAGAATCACACCAAGAATTCTTCAGATCTTGGACTGGCTAAATACCAATACAAAAACTGCAGTACTTGAAGCTTAAAGGTACCTGTCTGGAATAAAAACCACTATGAATTACATTACAACAATAATTATAACTTGAATGAAGACAAAAAAAGTGTTTGTGTTATCCTGGATAAAAATAGTAACTTTATACATTATTGTTGACTTTCAAGTGAGAGTACTCACACCCACTCCAGTAACTCAAGCAAAGTGTCCCCACCATAGTGATGATGACTTTTACTTTCCCCCTACAAATAGGAACACACTTATATACATACATGGTGGGCAGTGGATCTACCTTGATAAATCATGGACATATTTGTGGTGATACTTCAAGCAAGTGGTAGAAATGTGACTGGAGTTTATGATAATTTATTTTCCAGTTCTGAATATCAGGAGACTTCTAGTCCCAACCCAGAGACAGAACTGTCCTATGAGGTACACTTTACAGTAAATTGGATAAGCTTGGTCTACCTGAGGAACAGAGTTTAGGGCAAGAAGGCACTTAAAATGCCTGGAACTGATTTAGAGTTGGCAACTTCATGATAATAGGCTTGAAGCACAACTTTGCACTCTCGAGGCATAACCAAAGAAAAGAAAAACAGAGGTGCAGTACCATCTTGAAAATTTCCTAGAATTTGCCTCAGTAATATTCTCAGTGAAATTCCATCCTGTAAGAGCCCTGAAATGATGTGCTCCCTTTCATCGACGTCTAGTGCAAACGCAGTGCTTCTTGGCTATGACCCACAGCCATTCAAAATCAATGTCTGAGAGTTAAACCACCCTGCCCAGACTGAAATTCTCGTTTCCAGCCTCTCTGGATCCAAGTAACAGTCCTAGGAACAGCCTCCAGTCCTGGCAATGATCATCTGTATATCGTCTTTCATTGCTTTTAGATAGTCTGATCTTGGCAGGGTGCTTTTTAAAAAGAAATGACAAATGCTAGCTAGAAAGCAAATTTAAAAAAAAAAGTTTTATCTTTAAATATTTTCTATTTTCCCTAATAATTCTACAATCCAAATGATTCAGTATGCTGACCAACCAGACTTACTTATTACCTTTTTGATTATTGATTATTTAATATTAATTAGTTTATTTAATGAATACATAGAACTCACCATGCATCGGACAAAGAGAAAATTGCTTTACAAATATAAACTCATTTATTTGTCATAACAGTGCTATAAAATACTTGTTGTATCCCCCATATTATAGATAAAAGAACTGAGGCAGAGAAAGAGTAAATACCTTGTCCATCATGGTCAAACAGGGGACTTCCCTGGTGTTCCAATAGTTAAGACTACAAGCTTCCATTTCAGGAGGCATGAGTTCAATCCCTGGTCAAGGAAGTTCCACATGCCCCATGGCAGGGCCAAAAAAAGAAAAACACCGTCATGGTCAAATAGCTTGTAAGTGTTGGAGCCAGCTTTCTAACACAGAGAATCTGGCTCTAGAGTCTCCACTAATAGCCAATTTAATCTGTTGTTCTTATCAGTTTGCTCATCTCTCTCTCCCTAGTAATCTTGACATGATCAATCAATATTTATTAAGTAAATGAAAGCTCTGATCTGCATATCTTTGTTTAGATGACCTAATAGTATGCTTTAGGACACTGGCAAAATAAGGTTATGATATTGATTAATGTTTGACTTAAAATTATTCTATGAACAATGATATTTGCCTGATAATACTTCTAGATTGCTCATCTACATATTGTGCAACATGACTTCTTGTTTTAACCATGTTTGAATCATGTCACCTAACAGTTAAAGGGAATATGAATTATAACAAAGACATGTAGTAGAAATAAAAAACTATTAACTTTCATAGAGACAGAATACTTTACCAAATTTACTTCAATTCACTCATTAAATCATTTTAAAACAAGAATGGTTGACTCCTTTTCTTGCTTTCAGTCCATGTTGAAAATTGATGTGTTTGACCAACTCAGCATCTGCCTAGGTGATGAGTATGTTTCCTTTTTCTATAGTACTTTGGAATTAAAGCTATCAATAATTTGGGGCTATTTTATCAATGGCATATGCAATTTAATAACTCTCTTTGAAAAAAAGAGAATTTAATATGATGCTATATGTTTATTATTTAATTTTGTTTTATTCACAAAACCTGTCAGAGAATAAGGGGGAAAATGAATAGCTTTTGTTGTAACACAATATTAAATGTAAAAAGTAACATTTATTCCACACTATGTTTTGTCCACAGAGATTTTCATAAGCATTATATTTTTACACAGAGGTTTTGTTTTTTTTTAAGTAATGATATTTTTAACCACAGGCAATTCTTTTTAGTCACTGTCAAAAATGACAGCTACCTTTAAGTGGTGTATATTGTCTGTGCATAGGAAAGCATCATATCTCATGCCTTATGACATTAATTATAGGTACCAACATTTAAAAATAAAATGTCAGAAATGGCATTACGTTGCTTACCTCCATAATACTTCTGGATATAAGACAGTTTGATCTTTGCCTGGAAAATTAAAGACTTAGTCAGCATGTCCTATTGCCATATATATATATATTTTTTTTAATATGTTGTCTTTCTCATTTAAGAGAAGAAAATATTTCCTTATAATATTTTAGAATTTTTTATACTCAGTGGAAATATTGAGTTCATTTTAGTCTAAGCCATATTATGGACTCAAACAAAGTAATTATTCATCCAACATATTTGCCTGAGTCTTTTTATTCACTGTATGACCAATATTGTGTAGTCAGTTTTTCCAGGAAATATGGCAAAATGTTATGCTTTTTATGTGATAAAAAGCTTAATATTCATGTGAATGGGACATTCACTCAATAAAATCAAGAGATGAAGAGAGGATAAAAAGAGATAGAAGGGGGAAATGAATGTTTGTTAATGAAAGTACTTGTAAAACATTGAAGAAAATTATTTTCTGTAAAAGATGTTACATTCCTTAAAGAAGTAGAATCATTTCATATTGAAACATTTATCAAACAATAATTAAATAATTTAAAAGATTTTGATGTATCCATGTGAGGACATGTACAACTGTCTCTGAGAATAGCATGAAGACTAGCAGAATGTACAACTGAGGCCATAAAGTAAAGGCTACATGGAGACTAGCGGGAGTGGCAGAGATGCAATCTAGTCAGAACCCACACCCCTGGGGTGGCAACTGAAGAAGATGTATATCACAACTATGGAGGAACCCCTGACGTACAAGGGGTGTAAGCCTCATGTTAGGATTCCCAGGCTAGGGGACTTGCATTGGGAAGACAAGCTCCCATAAAGTCTGGCTTTGAAAACCAGCAGTAGTTGTAAGTCTGGAAGAACCAGAAGGCTGTTGGAAGCTTAGACTACTCTTCAAAGTTTTATGCACAAACTCATTCATTCCGAGTCCCAGTCAGAGGCAGCAGATTGAAAAACATCTGGGTCATTTAGAGCAAGGTCCCACTCCAATACTCTTGCCTGGAAAATCCCATGGACTGAGGAGCCTGGTGGGGTCCATGGGGTCACTACGAGTCGGATACGACTGAACGACTTCACTTTCACTTTTCATTTTCATGCTTTGGAGAAGGAAATGGCAACCCACTCCAGTGTTCTTGCCTGGAGAATCCGCAAGGATGGGGGAGCCTGGTGGGCTGCCGTCTATGGGGTCGCACAGCGTCGGACAGGACTGAAGTGACTTAGCAGCAGCAGCAGCAGCATGAGTATTTTAAGGCATAAATGGGAGGGTCAGGTATCTGGTGGAAATTGCTTCAGGGACTAAAGCACTGGCAGGTACCTTTTTTTCTTTTTTAAACTCACCTTCCACATAGCTGTCTCAGTACTGGCATACACCATTTCAATCACTCTTCATCATCCTAGCTCCCAGCATACTCCCTACCCAATATTCCCCTAGAACCTGCCACACCCTACCCTACATACTATCCCAGCTGGCACCAGCACCCCCCAAAAGGGGCTCTGACTCTGGGGGATCAGCCCTGAACACTGGCACATGCACAGCAATTGTGACTGAGCCAACCCTACTCACCAGCATGCGTATTGCAATCACAGTCCAAATACAACAGGAGAGGGAATGCAGCACATAGGGGATACCCCCAAGCACCTGGCTCTGATTACCATGGTAAGATGCCATGGGGCCCTACAGGCACCTTCTACATAAGGCTGCTCTGTAAAGATGGGAGACATGTACCTGATGTGTCTGATACATAGAAATAAACCCAGAGATAGGCAAAATGAGACAAAGGATTTCCTTCCAAATTAAAAAAAAAAAAAAAAAAGAACTAACTAAAGATAGATAAACCATTTAAGAAAAATAGTTTAAAAATAGCAACAAAGATGTTTACTAAACTCAGAGGAATGGATAAACTCAGAATTTCAACAGAGAGAAAATATAAAAATGAGTCAGAACTGAAGAACACAACTGAATGAAAGATAAACTGGAAGGAATTAATAGTACATCAAAGGATCAGAAGAATGGTTCCCTAATCTGGAATACAGGGTAGTATAATCTGCCCAATGGAATAGCAAAAAGAAAAAGAATTAAAAAAAAAAATAAGGATAGTTTAAGAGTCCTCTGAAACAACATCAGAGATACTAACATTCACATTAAAGGAGTCACAGAAGGAGAATAGAGAGAGAAAGAGACAAAAACCCCATTTGAAGAAATTGCGAATAAAAACTTCCCTAACCCAGCAAGGGAAGCAGACATCCAAGTCCATGAAACACAGAGAGTCACAAACAAGGTAAACCTAAAGAGACACATACCAAGACACGTTATAACTAAATGTCAAAGCTTAGAGAGAAAAGAGTTTCTTAAAACAACAAGGGAAAAATAAATAGGTACTTACAAGAGAACCCCCATATCAGCTGATTTGTCAGCAGGAACTTCACAGACTATATGGGACTGCCCAGGCACAATGCATTCAGAATACTGAAAGGAAAAAAAACTTACAACCAAGATTACTCTACCTAGCAAAATTATTCAGAGTTGAAGGAAGGATAAAGTTTCCTGGACAAGCAGAAGTTACATGAGTTTGTCACCACTAAACCGGCCTGACAAGAAATATTAAAGAGACTTTTATATAAGTGGAAAACACCATAGCTAGAAGTAAGAAAATTATGAAACAAAAAAAATCACACTGATAAAGGCAAATATATAATAAAGGTAGTGGATCAAAAACTTACAAAACTAAGGATTAAAAGATAAAAGTAGTAAAATCATCTATATCTAAAACAATAAGTAATACACAAAAAGATCTAAAACATGACATAAAAATCATAAAATGTGAGAGGGGAGTGAAGTAAAAATGTAGTGGTTTTAGAATGAACTTAAATGTAAATGACCAACTTAAATTACACTATGTATACATAGTACCATAAAACCTCATGGCAACCAGAAACCAAAAACCTATAATATACATACAAAAAATTATGAAACATATTAAAAACATAACACTAAAGAAAGTCACCAAATCACAATGGAAGTTTACAATAGAAGAAAGAAGGAATAGAGAAGAGCTACAAAAACAACCAGAAAACAATGAACAAAATGACAATAAGTACATACCTATCAATAATTATTTTAAATGTGTATAGGCTGAATGATATAGTCAAAAGACATAGGATGGCTAAATGGATTAAAATAAAAATAAAAAAATTAAGATACGTATATACCCTGCCTTACTGGAGACTCACTTCAGAGCTAAAGACACAACGCAGACTTAAAGTGATGAAATGGAAAAGAAAGATATTCTATGCAAACAAAAATAAAAAGACAACTGGTATAGTCGTATTTACCCCCAACAGAATAGACTTTAAAACAAATGCTGTACCAAGAAAAAAAGAGCATTACATAATAAAAGGATTAACCCACCAAGAGGATATAACACTTATAAGTATCGGCACACCCACCATAGGATCACTAAATACATAAAACAAATATTAATGGATATAAATGGAGAAAGTGACAGTAATACAATAATAGTGGAGAACTTTTAACACCCCACTTACATCAGTGAATAGATCATCCAGACAGAAAATCAACGAAGAAACATTGGCCTTAAGTGACACATTAGCACAGATAGGCTAAGTAACCACAGAAATTCCAACCCAAAACAGAAGACTACACTTTCTTTTCAAGTGCACGTGAGCCATTTTCCATGAAAAATTAACATGTTAAGCCACAAAAGAAATCTCAATAAATTTAAGAATATTGAAATCGTAACAAGCATTTTTTTCTAACCACAGTGCTATGAAACTAGAAATCAATTACAAGAAGAAAACTGAAATAAGCAAACGTGGAAACTAAAACAGATGCTTCTAAACAACCAATGGGTCAATATAGAAATCAAATAGAAAACAAAATTTAAAAACAAAAAATGAAAGATTTATAAATTTGACTGTATAGAAATTAAAATTTTCTACATGGGAGAATCTGCCACAAGCAAAGTTTAAGGCAAAGACAAACTGATGATATAGATTATAGACATAAAGAAACACAGATAGTGATATATATGATATAAATAAAAAGGCTAAAAGCTACCTACAAGCTGAAAATGCTTTAAGAATCAGGAAAATAAACAGACATTCATGCAAGGAATGGCTGAAAATATTTTAAGAATTAGGAAAATAAATTCATGCAATGGATGGCATTGTGACTTGATACAAATTCATAGATGGAGGACAATTAGATGTTGCCTAAATATATACCTTAAACACACACGTACACATATATATGCTTTATATACCTGTGACTTAGCAGATTCAGTTTTAGAAATTTATCCTAGAGGTATAATCACACACATTTGAAACACAGGATTACAAGATTATTCGACTAGCATTGTTTACAACAGAAAAGACTGAAAACAGTCTATAAATAATGTCAGATAAATTATGACATACATAATGGGATACTATTTGGGAATAAATAAAAAGTGAGGATATTCTTGATGTTGAATTGGAAAAATATCCAAGAATTTTTAAATGAAAAAGTAAGTTATGAAAGAGTATGTAGAGTATGCTGCTATTTATTGTACTCCCTTGGTACAAAGGGAGCCAAAGAAAGATTCTTACATTTGTATGTGTTTGTATAAGTATGGGGAGGTACACATACACTTACATACACTCAAAACAAGAATACTGTTTGAAGAAGGGAAATAGTATAACCAACTACTGTCAGGTTCCTGTCCATATTTGTTGGTACTTACTGTTTGTTTTTAAGATCCCCCCAGTGTCTAGTGAGGACTTCCCTGATAGCTCAGTTGTTAAAGAATCCGCCTGCAATGCAGGAGATCCCGGTTTGATTCCTGGGTCAGGAAGATCCGCTGGAGAAGGGATACACTACCAACTCCAGTATTCCTGGGCTTCCCTTGTGGCTCAACTGGTAAAGAATCCACCTGCAATGTGGGAGACCTGGTTCAATCCCTGGGTTGGGGAGATCCCCTGGAGAAGGGAAAGGCTACCCACTCCAGTATTCTGGCCTAGAGAATTCCAGCAACTGTATAGTCCATGGGGTCGCAAAGAGTCAGACACGACTGAGCAACTTTCAGTGTCCACTGAAATTACCTGAAGATTCTGTACCTGAGAGTTTTTTCTCCAATTCTTCCCTTTGGGCAAGCTAGGTGTGCCAGGGCACTAACACCCTGGGAGCAGCCTCCAGCAAGGATAAGTGGGAGTTAGAGGATGATAGCCCCAGATCCTTCCCCAGATGGTGGTCTCACCCTGAAATGTGTTCTGTACTAGTCTTTTAAGGATTTAGGTGGGGTCATGGCCAGTTAATCTCAGCAGCACACTCTTTTTTAACAGATCCTCTACTGGCTTCCTTCTCTCTCCTATCTCGTTTTTCCATGTTCTGCCTGATGCCCATTAGAATTCCTTCCAGTAACCACATGCTTGACTGTCCTTATCTAGTTGTGTGCCTCTTTGGGGACCAGCCTAAAGTATTGGATTACTGGGAAACAAGCAGGAGATAAAATTTCAACAGTATGCTCTCATTTTCTTTAATTTTGAATCGTGCATGTTGTCTCTTCAGTCATGTCTAACTGTATGTGACCCTATGGACTGTAGCCTGCCAAGCTCCTCTGTCCATGGCAAACCCACGTCTCATATCTCCTGCATTATCAGGTAGGTACTTTACCACTAGCACCAACTGGAAAGCCAAATTTTGAATCATAAGACTGTTCTAATAAAATTAGCTGAAAATATCAGATACTAGAAATTGAATGAGTTACACCTCTAGACCACTTAATATCATGAGCTCTTGGAACTAGTCTTTGTCTAGAGTTTGGGTGGCTGCCTGATGTTTCACCTACCAATTACATAAAAAGCCTTTTTGAAACTCTGCTATTTAAATAAATGAATCATCTTACCTACATTTGTCACAATCTAATTTTCCCTATCCTCAAGTTTTAGGGTCAGATTGACTGCTGCCTCATTCATTTCCCTCACTTCATTTCATAATTAAATCTTAATGGCAGTTGCCAGATGTGTCACATCACATTGGGCTACGAAATATTTTTTATGAAAAGATCCTAGGGGCAGAGCTTATCCAGTTAACTCTTTCCCAGTATATTCCTAATTGTACATTTTATTTTACAAATATCCACTTATTTTAAGACCTGTGGTTTTGGTATGCCCTTTCTTCACTGTCAATTTGGATAATCTTTTCCTTGGCTATGCCCACTTTTCAAAATAATGAGGCCAATTTAAACTCCAGGATTTTCACAAGTCTCAGTCCATGAAATTCCATACAGTGGAGATGGAATCAGATGCCCTGTATTCAGATTTTAACATCACCACTGATCATGAAAAACCAGTGTCCCCCCCTGTAAACTGTGGATAACTGAATGTGCCTTAGAGGGAATGATACAAATTAATTATTATGATATGATACTGAGATGGACTTTTTTTTAATATATGAGCTAAATATGTTAGATCTCTTTCAGGATATTTAAAAGTGAAAGTGTTAGTCTCTCAGTTGTGTCCAACTCTTTGCAACCCCATGGTCTATAGGCTGTCAGGGTACTCTGTCCATGGGAGTCTCCAGGCAAGAATACTGGAGTGGATTATCATTCCCGTCTTCAGAGGATCTTCCCAAACCAGGGCTCAAACTCAGGTCTCCTGCATTGGCAGACAGATTCTTTATTGTCTGAGCCTGAAAATTTTCCAACACTTAGCTATTATGCAAGCTCTGACACATGCTGCAGTTTATATTTAGTGATGCCAGGAAATTCTAGTTTGTTTTATACAATTCCCTGCTTTTTATTTTTTATTTATAAGTGATATGTGTTCTTCAGTTCAGTTCAGTCACTCAGTCATGTCAGAGTCTTTGTGATCTCATTAACCACAGCACGCCAGGCCTCCCCGTATATCACCAATTCCCGGGGAATCTACCCAAACTCATGTCCATTGAGTCAGTGATGCCATCCAACCATCTCATCCTCTGTCGTCCTCTTCTCCTGCCCTCAATCTTTCCCAGCATCAGGGCCTTCGCATGAGGTGGCCAAAGTATTGGAGTTTCAGCTTCAGCATCAGTCCTTCCAATGAACACCCAGGACTGATCTCCTTAGGATGGACTGGTTTGATCTCCATGCAGTCCAAGGGACTCTCAAGAGTCTTCTCCAACACAACAGTTCAAAAGCATCAATTCTGCACTCAGCTTTGTATAGAGTCCAACTCTCACATGCATATAACACTACTGGAAAAACCATAGCCTTGACTAGAATGACCTTTGTTGATAAAATAATGTCTCTGCTTTTTAATATGCTGTTGAGATTGATCATAACTTTCCCTCCAAGGAGTAAGCGTCTTTTAATTTCATGGCTGCAATCACCATCTGCAGTGATTTTGGAGCCCAAAAAAATAACGTCTGACACTGTTTCCACTGTTTCCCCATCTATTTGCCATGAAGTGACGGGACCAGATGCCATGATCTTCGTTTTCTGAATGTTGAGCTTTAAGCCAACTTTTTCACTCTCTCCTTTCACTTTCATCAAGAGGCTCTTTAGTTCTTCTTCATTTCTGCCATAATGGTGGTGTCATCTACATATCTGAGGTTATAAATATTTCTCCTGGCAATCTTGATTCCAGCTTCTGCTTCCTCCAGCCCAGTGTTTCTCATTATGTACTCTGCATGTAAGTTAAATAAATAGGGTGACATATAAAGCCTTGACCTACTCCTTTTTCTATTTGGAACCAGTCTGTTTTTCCATGTCCAGTTCTAACTGTTGCTTCCTGACCTGCATACAGATTTCTCAAGAGGCAGGTCAGGTAGTCTGGTATTCCCATCTCTTTTAGAATTTTCCACAGTTTATTGTGATCCACACTGTCAAAGGCTTTGGCATAGTCAATAAAGCAGAAATAGATGTTTTTCTTGGAGAAGACAATGGCAACCCAATCTAGTACTCTTGCCTGGAAAATTCCATGGATGGAGGAGCCTGGTAGGCTGCAGTCCATGGGGTTGCTAAGAGTCGGCCATGACTGAGCGACTTAACTTTCACTTTTCACTTTCATGCATTGGAGAAGGAAATGGCAACCCATCCCAGGCTTCTTGCCTGGAGAATCTTGGGGATGGGGGAGAATGGTGGGCTGCCATCTATGGGGTCGCATGGAGTCAGACATGACTGAAGCAACTTAGCAGCAGCAGCAGTAGCATATGTTTTTCTGAAACTCTCTTGCTTTTTCAATGATCCAGTGGATGCTGGCAATTTGATCTCTGGTTCCTCTGCCTTTTCTAAATCCAGCTTGAACATCTGGAAGTTCACAGTTCACATAGTGCTTAAGCCTGGCTTGGAGAATTTTGAGCATTACTTTCCTGCTGCTGCTAAGTCACTTCAGTCGTATCCAACTCGGTGTAACCCCATAGACGGCAGCCCACCAGGCTCATAGAGTGTGAGATGAGTGCAATTGTGCAGTAGTTTGAGCATTCTTTGGCATGGCCTTTCTTTGGGATTGGAATGAAAACTGACCTTTTCCAGTCCTGTGGCCACTGCTCAGTTTTCCAAATTTGCTGGCATATTGAGTCCAGCACTTTCACAACAGTATCTTCCAGGATTTGAAATATCTCAACTGGAATTCCATCACCTCCACTAGCTTTCTTTGTAGTGATGCTTCCTAAGGTCCACTTGACTTCACATTCCAGGATGTCTGGCTCTACATGAGTGATCACACTATCATGATTATCTGGGTTGTGAAGATGTTTTTTGTACAGTTCTTCTGTATATTCTTGCCACCTCTTCTTAATATCTTCTTCTGTTAGGTCCATACAATTTCTGTCCTTTATTGAGCCCATCTTTGCATGAAATGTTCCCTTGGTATCTCTAATTTTCTTGAAGATAGCTCTAGTCTTTCCCATTCTATTGTTTTCCTCTATTTTTTTGCACTGATCACTGAGAAAGGCTTTCTTATCTCTCCTTGCTATTTTTTGAAACTCTGCATTCAAATGGGAATATCTTTCCTTTTCTCCTTTGCTTTTTGCTTCTCTTCTTTTCACAGCTATTTGTAAGGCCTCCTCAGACAGCCATTTTGCTTTTTTGCATTTCTTTTTCTTGGGTATGATCGTGATCCCTGTCTCCTGTACAATGTCACAAACCTCTGTGCATAGTTCATCAGGCATTCTGTCTATCAGATCTAGTCCCTTAAGTCTATTTCTCACTTCCACTATATAATCATAAAGAATTTGATTTAGGTCATACCTAAATGGTCTAGTGGTTTTCCCTACTTTCTTCAATTTAAGTCTGAATTTGGTAATAAGGTGTTCATGATCTGAGCCACAATCATCTCCCAGTCTTGCTTTTGCAGACTTTATAGAACTTCTCTATTTTTTTCTGAAAAGCATATAATCAGTCTGGTTTCAGGGTTGGCCATCTGGTAATGTCCATGTGTAGAGTCTTCTTTTGTGTTGTTGGAAGAGGGTGTTTGCTATGAACAGTGCATTCCTTTTCAAAACTCTATTAGCCTTTGCCCTGCTTCATTCTGTACTCCAAGGCCAAATTTGCCTGTTATTCCAGGTGTTTCTTGACTTCCTATTTTTGCATTCCAGTCCCCTATAATGCAAAAGACATCTTTTTTGGGTGTTAGTTCTAAAAGGTCTTGTAGGTCTTCATAGAACCGTTCAACTTCAGCTTCTTCAGCATTACTGGTTGGGGCATAGACTTGGATTACCATAATATTGAATGGTTTGCCTTGGAAACAAACAGAGATCATTCTGTCAATTTGGAGATTGCATTCAAGTACTGCATTTCAGACTCTTGTTGACCATGATGGCTACTCCATTTTCTTATAAGGGATTCCTACCCACAGTAGTAGATATTATGGTCATCTGAGTAAAATTCACCCATTCCATTCCATTTTTAGTTTGCTGATTCCTAGAATGTCGACATTCACTCTTGCCATCTCCTGTTTGACCACTTCCAATTTGCCTTGATTCATGGACCTAACATTCCAGGTTCCTATGCAATATTGCTCTTTACAGCATCAGACCTTCCTTCTAACAGCAATCACATCCACAGCTGGATGTTGTTTTGCTTTGGTTCCATCCCTTCATTCTTTCTGGATTTATTTCTCCACTGATCTTCAGTAGCATATTGGGCACCTGCCGACCTGGGGAGTTCATCTTTCTGTATCCTATCTTTTTGCCTTTTCATACTGTTCATGGTGTTCTTAAGGCAAGAATACTGAAGTGGTTTGCCATTCCCTTCTCCAGTGGACCACATTTTGTAAGAACTCTCCACCATGACCCGTCTGTCTTGGGTGGCCCCACACATCATGGCTTAGTTTCATTGAGTTAGACAAGGCTGTGGTCCATGTGATCTGATTGACTCATTTTCTGTGATTGTGGTTTCAGCCTGCCTACTGTCTCATGCCCTTTCTTAGCACCGACCATCTTACATGGGTTTCTCTTACCTTGGACCTGAGGTATCTCTTTTGCTCCAGCAAAGCGCAGCTACTGCTCCTGACCTTCGAAGTGGGGAATCTCCTTTTGTCCGCTCCTCCTGCGCCATGCAGCCACTGCTCCTGTGCCAGCTATGTGTTCTTATAATTACATTTATGGTACTTTTTCTGTCAGTAAAAATCGGTAACCATACCTTCCATATTTTTAGCCTTTTGAAAGTATATTCTCTGTGTCCTTCTATTAAAAAAAATGTATATTTGCTGTTAAAAGGCATGTTTGAATTTTAAATTTATGAAAGTAATATTTTTAAAGTATCAAAAATTGGACCCAGGAGGATTTTTGTTCTGTTGTTTTGTTGTTTTCTTAACTCTCCATGCTTTCTAGACCAGTCTAATGCCTCTATTTTGCTACTATAGCATGAGTAATATAGCTTATTTCTGAAAATCACCAAGTAAATAGACTTGAATATTGTCACTGGGTATGTGAATCCATCTCATCTGGGGTCCTATGATATGCTTTGAAGCCAGACATTATGACTGGTATGAGAGAAAAATCATATAATATTTTTAGTTTAGGAAGTCTTTTTGTATAATTCTGAAATTCTCAAAGCTCTGAAACCCCACTCTATTCCTAATTTCACAGTCTTAGTCTTCTTCCAAATCAATTGAATCCTGTCTTAATTCATCTATACTTTACCAGTATTACAACTAATGGCATAAATTTGATTTGTACTAAGTATTGATATAAAAACAATTGTTCCATTAACTTCATAGGATTTATTATATATGCAAAGCACAATGACAAAATATATGTTAACAGTCCTTTAAAAAAATTACTCTGTCAGGACCGGATATTGCCTTCAACTTTGACTGTCTGATGTGCTTGCTCATACATTTCCTTTAGGTTCATTTGCCATTACCTGTTAGTGCATACTCTTATCCTGGTAGTACCAGTCCCTCTTTCTCTGAAGGAAAAATATTTACTTTCCCCAAATAAAAACCAACACAGCCTAGATCTTTCTTATGGTAAGCTTTATAGACTGAACTGCTGCTGCTGCTGCTGCTGCTGCTAAGTCGCTTCAGTCGTATCCAACTCGGTGCGACCCCATAGACGACAGCCCACCAGGCTCCGCCGTCCCTGGGATTCTCCAGGCAAGAACACTGGAGTGGGTTGCCATTCCTTCTCCAATGCAGGAAAGTGAAAGTGACGTTGCTCAGTCGTGTCCGACTCCTCGAGATCCCATGGATAGACTGAACTATGTCCTCCCAAAACTCATAGATTGAATCCCTAACCTGTGAATAAGTCTTTATTTGGAGATAGAACCTTTAAGGAAGTAATGAAGGTTAAATAATGTCATAATGTGGGGCCCTAATAAGATGCTAAAGAAAGAGACAGCAGGTGTGAGTGTGCAGAGACAAAAGGCCATGTGAGTACACAGTAAGAAGGTGGCTATCTTGTAAACAAAGAGAGTGACATTAGAAGAAACTAACCCTGGCAGCAGCTTAACTTTGGATTTCAAAACTCCAAGACTGTGAAAAAATGGATGTTTGTTATTTAAGCCACCAGTATGTGGTGTTTTGTTATGGTAGCCCCAACTGATCAAATAGAACTTATATACATATTGTCTACATTTGTGGTAAATTCCAAAGTCTCGATTTTCAATCAGAGTAACTAATCCCCAATGACATGCATATCTTTGGCTTAGTATTTCTGGACAAAATATACAGAAAATGCAAGTCTAACAATTTTAAAATATTATTATTTCTATTAAATGTCATATATTAATATTTTCCTTGTAAATATTTGTTGGCTAAGTTGACATCAATAGCAATCATAAATTTTTAAATGTATTCTCAATAATATTGTACGTAAGTATAGAACTAAATATTTGGAGTACGTTTAAAAGTTACCCACTTAGTTGTCTTTTAATTTTGAAAGACAGAATATATTATTTCTGAGAAAATTCTCACATAGAGCAAGTCCACCATTTTTTAAAACATTCATTGAAACCAACCTGTAATGAAAGCTATACATATAGACATGAAGATTTATATGTTGATTATTTCCCACTTCAAATTAGGAGAAATAATAGTTAATCCTATGAAAAAATATGATAGCATTATAATTTATTTGGTTCATTCATCTGTGTATTCAACTAATCTTAATTGAATATTTACTCTATGACAAGAATCATGAGAGCTCAGGAGAAAACAAAGCAAAATCTCTGCAATCAAGGAACTTACATTTTACTGAGAACAGCAGAAAATGAATTACTTTTTCAATGAAATCAGTTAATACATTGATAATAAATAAATAAATGCAGAAATGTTCATTTTTTTCTGGACCAAGATGGTAGCCTAACTACCCTCACAAAGTTTCTGATGCTGTCACCTAAAGCACCAGACTCAAAGTGCTGAGTACTAATCTGAGTACTAATCTTAGGTTTACCATTACTAGCTGGGAAGTCTAATACTTCCAAGCTTGTCTCAAAGAGTCATTGTCAAGAATGAGTGAAATAAAAAAAGTGCTTTGAAAACTTCTAAGCACCATACAGGGTGTGCGTCTTTTAGGGAGAGTATCTAAAAACCAATCTCTCTGTGGCTCTTTCGGGAAATTCTACAAATTAATCTCAGTCCATCTCTCTTTGTCAGTCTCTAAACCCAAATGGGGAGAAGGAAATGGCAACCTACTCCAATATTCTTGCCTGGAAAATCCTGTGGACAGTGGAGCCTGAGGGCTGCTGTCCATAGGGTCGTGCAGAGTCGGACACAACTGAAGCGACTTAGCATGCATGAATGCACTGGAGAAGGAAATGGCAACCCAGTCCAATATTCTTGCCTGGAGAATCCCAGGGACAGAGCAGCCTGGTGGGCTGCCATCTGTAGGGTCGCACAGAGTCGGACACGACTGAAGTGATGCAGCAGCAGCAAACCCAAATTTTTAGGTAAACAGGGTAATCTCTATCTTTCGTAGACCTCGGTGTATCCAAAATACGACTCACTATTTAGGCTTCTCTTGCATCAACATTTTTTCTACTTGTACCCCTTTTCTTTGTTTCTTTCATTCAGCACTGAACATCAGAGTCAGAAATTTGAAATCTATCTTTAATTCCTTACAGTTATTCTTGCTGCAAACAACTTATTAGTCTCCACCTATTAATAATTTTGAGTTTCATGTTCTTCAGAGTTCGTGTTCCTGCCATGTCTCTTTCTAAACTCATTCATTACCTTAGTTCAGTTCTCATCAATACAGTTATAATAATCAACTATTATCTTTTTTCTCCAGTCTTGTTCTCCTCAAACTTTTCCTTACCAAAGCTGCCAAAGTGAAATTCTACATCTTGAATTATATTCTTTAATATCTTTCAGTAGAAACTCACCACCTATTAAAAAAAAAAGTTAGGGTATCTGCCATATCAAGTCTGGTATTCTGAATCCATTGCTTTTCTATATCTCTAGTCAAATCCTACTGCACTTCCGTCCCATGTACTTTACAAACAAGTAACACAGAGTAAATGTCAAGTTGCTTCAAACGCTATTCTGTTGCTATTTTACATGTCTATTCTTTTTGCCCCGAATCTCTTCCACTGTCTTATCACCTTATTAACTTTTATTTATCACTCAAAACTCAAGCTTCACTTCTGGGGTATGTTCACTGATCTACATGGAAAGATAAACTCTCTCTGTATGCACCGTGATGTATTATGTATAAAACTCTGCTATAGAACCTTATATCATTATTTTATAATTCTTAGCTTGAACGTCTAACTCAATACAATATCAATGATGTATAGCAAAAATGGCTCATCATGTACAGTCAGGGAATTATTCTTAATTTAAAGTAAACCAGGAAACATAGTATTTTGAGAACTTCAGACCCATGAGGACAGAGAGAACTTTCTTCAGTGAAACAGAAATTGACTTTGTGATTTACTGCTAAATATGAAACATAAGAGACACAGGTTCAATCCCTGGGTCAGGAAGATCCCCTGGAGGAGGGCATGGCAGCCCACTCCAGTATTTTTGCCTGGAGAATCCCATAGGCCGAGGAGCCTGGTGTGCTATAGTCCCTGAGGTCGCAAAGAGTCGGACACAACTAGAGTGACTTAGCATGCATGCATATGAGCTTACATCAGTATACAAGATCATATCTCTCACTTTTCTTTGGAAGTTTTGTTATTTTGTATGGGAAAATTAAAAATAAAACTGCCATGTAATAACAAAGGTCATAGGGTCCCTTAATGGCTGATTTGTAACTTATTTGAATTTTATTTTGTATGTAATTTATGAACATTAAGTTTATAAAGTATGAGGGAAGCTACATAAAAACTGAGTTAATAATGTGTTATAAAAATACTTTTTAATATACTTATTATGAAAACTCAGTTTGACTATTTTATGTAGTATAGACACAACACTGAAATAATTTACTTTCACCTGTTAGGTATAATAGTGTTACTATTATAATTTATTATAATTAAATAATGATTGAACAATTAAATTTCAGGCAATTTAGTAAAATTACTTTTTCCTTGTCCATAAAAATTTGGGCAAGGCACTGTTTATTGGAGTAGGAAATGGCAACCTATTCCAGTATTCTTGCCTGGAAAATTACACTGATGGAGGAGCCCAGCAGGCTACAGTCCAAGTCCATGGGGTCACAAAGAGTTGGACAGAACTGAGCGACTGAGCATGCACTCACTCTCAGTTTCTCAATCTGTATGATTGGTACAATCTTGCACAAGAAATTTTTCAAAGATTCCAATGTATTAATAGTCATTAAAGTAAATCAGTACCTTCAAAAACTAAATGCAAAGGATTTAGTAATAAGTATTAGTGCATTGGAAAAGGAAATGGCAACCCACTCCAGTGTTCTTGCCTGGAGAATCCCAGGGACGAGGGAGCCTGGTGGGCTGCCATCTATGGGGTCGCACAGAGTCGGACATGACTGAAGTGACTTAGCAGCAGCAATCACCTCTGTAATTTAAAAAGAAAACCAGAAAATGAACAGATGATCATTTTTAAAAAGTCATAGGTTTACCTTTTTATAGTAACCCCAGTAAGTCATTTGAACTATCAGATAATTTCACATTATCCTTTTGAAAACCATGGTTTATTCTAAAACACTATTAATAAATCTACAGAAAACAAACAAGATCATGTAATTTTTCTGGTCAAAGGCCTTCAGTGACTCTTTCATTTAGGAGAAAGCCAAACTTCTTAATCCCTATTCCACTGCCCTCTGAAGACTATAAAATCTATCCTTCCTTACCTTTTCAATACTGTATCCTATTCCTTAGAAGTGTTCATGATGCAGATATCACAAGACCCAACTCAAAGTAGTTTATTCAGTTAATACTTTCCCACTGTGGGTTTTCTAGCAGGCATGGATGTCACGAAAGCTGTTAATAAATGGAGGTAACTTGAAAAGGAAAAGCCTTTCGATCTGGAAAAGGAAGCCACAGCTGATCACCTGATATCAAATGTGGTGAAATTTATAATAGAGCAACTGAAAAGTTTAAAAAAGAAGATGCTAAGATGAAAATGAGCTTCATGAAATATACCTGATAATTTTGGATAATGTGAAGGCTCAACATGAACATGGTTGATTTCTTCCTGTGAACATTTGAGAGTAGCATGAACAATCTGGTGATCACTGTTACCCTCAAAATTGCTTCTCAATTAAAAATAGGAGTCTGATCATACTGCCTTGGTTGTTACTACCAGTATTGGTAAATTTGAAGTCAGTATCTCAAAAAAAAAAAAAAGCAAGTACAGTGTTGGCATTCTTTTCCAGCTTAAATTTAGTAAGTTCACAACTAATACTAGTGCCTCTACAGATATATTTGTATTCTCTCCCAACTAGATTAGTTAGTGTTAGCTGCTCAGTCGTGCCCAACTCTTTGAGAACCCATGGACTACAGCCCACTAGGTTCCTCTATCCATGGGATTTTCCAGGCAAGGATACTTGAATGGGTTGCCATTTCCTTCTCCAGGGGACCTTTCCAACCCAGGGATTCAACCCGGGTCTCCTGTACTGAAGGCAGATTCTTTACCGACTGAGCTACCAGGGAAAACCTGTTATATATGTTTGATCCTCCAAATTGCCCATGAAGTGTTTTAAACATAAAGATAATTGCATAAATATTGATTCTTTGTTTCTCCTTGAAATAGGCAAAATAGTGACTCTGTAAATCTCTTGGATTCATGTGTACAATCCCATGGCCATTAAAAATACCCTTCTTCCATGTGTAGCTAACTCTGATGTTTTTCACGTGAAGTGTCTATTTTCATGCACACACATACACAGAGAGTATGTGTCTGACTAAACTTGAATGTCTGGGGAAGCTGTTGTTGGCTTGTATTGACTTATTTTGCTCTTGATTATGAGTCACTTTTTCCTGTTTTCCTTATCTTATTTTGAGGGTTTCCTTGGTGGAAACACTTTTCTTTTCTTTATTGTCTGCAAATTAAATGTATGCAAAAGATTATGTTTCAAATTTATTGTTCTTGAATGGACCCTTTTCTCTGCCTAGCATCAACTATGAGCAACTTACTCATTATTATTTTAAATGTTAAACTAGATAGGGACTGTTTTGTATTTTTCATTAACTTCATCCCATGACTTCATAAGTTTTAAAGGGAACTCGATATGCCAGCAAATTTGGAAGACTCAGCAGTAGCCACAGGACTGGAAAAGGTCAGTTTTCATTCCAATTCCAAAGAAAGGCAATGCCAAAGAATGCTCAAACTACTGCACAATTGCACTCATTTCACATGCTAGAAAATAATGCTCAAAATTCTCCAAGCCAGACTTCAATAGTACGTGAACTGTGAACTTCCAGATGTTCAAGCTGGATTTAGAAAAGGCATAGGAACTAGAGATCATATTGCCAACATCCATTGGATCATCGAAAAAACCAGAGAGTTCCAGAAAAATATCTGCTTCTGCTTTATTGATTATGTCAAAGCCTTTGACTGTGTGGATCACAACAAACTGTGGAAAAGTCTCTAAGAGATGGGAATACCAGACCACCTGACCTGCCTCTTGAGAAATCTGTATGCAGGTCAATAAGCAACAGTTAGAACTGTACATGGAAAAACAGACTGGTTCCAAATTGTGAAAGGAGTACATCAAGGTTGTATATTGTCACCCTGTTTATCTGACTTATATGTAGAGTACATCATGAGGAATGCTGAACTGGATGAAGCATAAGCTGGAAGCAAGATTGCTGGGAGAAATGTCAATAACCTCAAATATGCAGATGACTCCGCCCTTATGGCAGAAAGTGAAGAACAACTAAAGAGCCTCTTGATGAAAGTGAAAGAGGAAAGTGCAAATGTTGGCTTAAAACTCAATAGTTTTCCATTAAGAAAACTAAGATCATGGCATCTGGTCCCATCACTTCATGGCAGATAGATGGGGAAACTGTGGAAACAGTGGCAGGCTTTACTATTTTGGGCTCCAAAATCACTGCAGATGGTGATTGCAGCCATGAAATTAAAAGACACTTGCTCCTTAGAAGATAAGTTATGACCAATCTAGGCAGCTTATTAAAAAGCAGAGACATTACTTTGCCAACAAAGGTCCGTCTAGTCAAAAGCTATGGTTTTTCCAGTAGTCACGTATGGATGTGAGAGTTGGACTATAAATAAAGCTAAGCTCCAAAGAATTGATCCTTTTGAACTATGGTGTTGGAGAAGACTCTTGAGAGTCCCTTGGACTGCAAGGAGATACAACCAGTCCATCCTAAGGGAAGTCAGTCCTGAATATTTATTGGAAGGAGTGATGCTGAAGCTGAAACTCCAATATTTAGCGCCCTATGCGAGGAACTGACTCATTGGAAAAGACCCTGATGCTGGGCAAGATTGAGAGTGGGAGAAGGGAAGAGAGAGGATGAGATGGTTGGATGGCATTACCAACTCAATGGACATGAGTTTTAGTATGCTCTGGCAGTGGTGATGGACAGGGAAACTTGACGTGTTGCTGTCCATGGGATCGCAAAGAGTCAAACACGAATGAGCCACTGAACTGAACTGAACTGAGATCCCTAGGAGGGATCTAGTACTCCTTTGGCATATGAGGACTGCAAGACTAGGAAGCTTCTCTTTGTTTTCCAGTTCTGTTCTCAGCTTTTTGTATTGCTACTTACTCAACAAAAAGTTCCATAATAAAACTGAGAGAACAGAAAGGTCTAGCTTGGTTTACAGTGTGCTGTGCTTAGTTGCTCAGTCATGTCCTACTGTTTGTGACCCTATGAACTGTACCCCGCCAAGCCCATGGGGATACTCCAGGCAATAATACTCAAGTGGGTTGCCATGCCCTCCTCCAAGTGATCTTCCAACCCAGGGATCAAACCCAGGTCTCCTGCATTGCAGGCGGATTCTTTACCAGCTGAGCTACCAGGGAAGCCCAGGTTGGTTTATAGGCTCTCCCAAATTCTAATGTAAGATTTGCCAGCTCATATGTGGCTATTAAAATTTTATCTGTTTACTCCATTGGGAAATAAGAGTTTCTCCATTGTTTAGAAAAGTTTCTCTCTTGGTGAAAAATTTGTTTCTCCACCAATCATGCAATCTAACTAAGTTACCCTGGGGATGGAAATGGCCATGGGTTACTACTCACCTTGAAAGGTCTTATTTACTTTAAGAAATTTCTTTATTTGTACTTTTTATACAGTGCCAGACTTTAGGGACCTTAAATACCCATTAAAAATATTATTTCATCTTCTGTTTTCTCAATGGGAGAGTGATGGTCTTTTATGACTTTCTATGTGTAACTAGTAGGAATTGCCAAGTCAGTGGTTAAAAATTCACCTACCAATGCAGGGGCCTCAGAAGACACAGGCTCCTCCCTTGGGTTGAGAAGATCCCCTGGAGAATGAAACGGCATCTCACTCCACTATTCTTGATAGGGTAATCCCATGGACAGAGGAGCCTTGCAGTCTACAATCTATGGGGTCACAAAGAGCTGGACACGACTGAGCACACAGGCATATGTAACCAACCAGTAGTGGAAGATCTATAATGTGCTTTCAAACACAAGATTTGACATGGTCAGAGTGGCATTTTTTTCTCTTTATTTTCAAAACATTTTGTACTTTGCATGAATACTTCTTATTTTTTAAATTATCATTTACACTATGATTTCAAGTCCTTCTATTTCAGTCCTACAGTAGCCCATTCTGAATTTCTAGGTTAATGTAATGCCCTGCTGATAATTTTCCTCTCCTGATGATTGGTATAGTTTATTTCAGAATTTTTTACATTTTCCATATGCAAATAGAAATAAAGGAGTATCTAAAATTTTATGTGTATGAAGTTGCATAAATATCTTTCTTTGCACTTTTAATATACATCTTTATAATATTCAAATATACTGTATATTATTATATAATCAAGGCTGGCAATTTAATGTATGTTTGTGTATTATAATATTCCTTTTAAATATCCGTTAAGATGTTTCCTCTACTCCTTAGTCACTTAAACAGCAAAAAGACAATGAAAATGTAATGACTGGTCTTATTCCTCAGAACTTTTTCTTCTTGTATGCATAGAATTTTTTGATGTTGGAAGTCAGTAATTCCAAAGAACAATTAAATAGTGGATCTTGACTCACTAGAGTGATGAAAAAAAAAAGTGTGAAAGTCATTCAGTCATGTCCAACTCTTTGTGACCCCATGGTCTATACAGTCCATGGAATTCTCCAGGCGAGAATACTGGAGTGGGTAGCTATTCCCTTCTCCAGGGGATCTTCCCAACCTCGGGATCAACCCCAGGTCTCCAGAATTGCAGGCAGATTCTTTACCAGCTGAGCTACAAGGGATGCCCAAGAGTACTGGAGTGGGTCGCCTATCTCTTCCCCAGCAGATCTTCCTGACTCAGGAATCAAACTAGGGTCTCCTGCATTGCAGGTGGATTCTTTACCAGTGAAGCTATCAGAGAATCCCTTAAAAATAACTAAGGAATCAGTCTTGCTAGAATACTAGAATGGGTAGCCTTTCCCTTCTCCAGGGGATCTTCCCAACCCAGGGACTGAACCCAGGTCTCCGGCATTATGGGCGGATTCTTTACCAGCTGAGCCATGAAGTGGTTTATGTTTTCCAATATTGGATCTTAATTTCATGCTAAGTTGTACTTCTTGATTCAGTATACAATAGCTAAATAACAGAGACCACCTAGTTGAAAGCGTATACTCAAAACCTGCAGACTAAATCAAAACCTCATATATGAGGCAAAGATAAGTTATTTCTTAGGCAAAATAAGTTATTGAGGCAAAAAAAATAAGTTTATTTTTTAATAAGGAAGAGAACAGTAAATTCTAAAGTGTGAAAAGTTGGAGGGAAGAAAGAAATTGAGTGGAAGAAATTAAGTAGACATTAAATAAGTATAAAGAGTGAGAGGGGAAACAGAAGTTAACTGAGAAGATGGTCAAAACTAGGTGATGAAAAGTTGATGTGACATGTTTGGAACCCTAAACCAAACTTACTGGCATGCACTGGTGACCAATATCACATACACAAAAAATATACTTCACGTCTTTATTGCTAGCTGCTGCTTAGAAGAGTTGTTTCACTGTTGCTCAAAGAAAATTCTTCCAATGTGTCCAAAGCATCCTATAATGGCTGAAATAATTACTTTGAAAATCAGAGTACTTGTGACTTCTGGTTGTATACCTTCCATGGTAAAAATAGATAAACCAGTGTGGTTCAAATTGATTGTGATTTTTGAAGGATGAAAAAGCTCTTTTTGTAGGAGATTGCACAGACACAGGATTAACTACAATTCTAACGATCTTTCATAGATATTGTGTATGAAACTGTAGATTCAGATATTAAAAAAAATAATAAGTGTCATCTAAACAGTTGATACCAAGATATACGATTTCCTTTCCACTTCATTTTTTGCAGGTCATAAAATTAGGGTTGAATGGTACAAAGTTTGTATAAATAAAATAAGGAACATAAAAAATGCACAACTACATACATATTGAAGTTATCAATTTCCTGGCAAAAAGTCATGGCATAAGACATAAAGACAACCATATACTTAAATTTCTTGCCCCTCCCAAATGAGATGACATTTATCTTCACTGAGCTCGGTCAAAGAATTTTAAGCAAAAAGTGTAGTCCACTCTGTCTAAAATCTTGTCTATGAAGAGACAATGTAATAGACAAAGGGAAGAGACGTAGACGCAAAAGGTGCAGTATAGGAGATATATAGTTTAGACATCACACAGTGAACTTTATAGTCCACTCTGTCCAAAACCTTGTTTTTGAAGAGAAAATGTAATAGACAAAGGGAAGATCTAGAATCAAAGAAGGTGCAATATAAGAGATATATGGCTTAGATATCATATAATGAACTTTATTTGACTTTAATATTTCTTAAAACTGACTTTGAAAACCAGAGGAAGAGGGTAACATTTGCCAAGTTTTATTATTGGTTTAAAGATATACACATTGATGGGGTGTAAAGCATGAAAAATCTGTAGCAGATATTACACCATTTAATATTTAATGACCCTGTGAGTTGTTCATCATTCCCATGTCACAGATTAGAAAACTGAGGTTCACACTGAAAAGTGCTAGAGCCAGTTTTGAAGTCAGACATTCCTGCTCACATCCTATATTCTTGCCACCATAATTTGTATCTTTCTATAAGTCTGTATAAAATTTCAAAGCAGGCTACAATTTTAATTCTATTCTATGAAGCTGAATTTCATTAAATTCAGACCTATTAGAACTGGCTCTACATTAAGAAAGCTTGGAGAAATTTTCTTGCTTAAATATATAGCTAATTGGTTGTATATAGTTCACGATTCTCAAACAGCTTAGAATTTTAAATTATTGAGTCATATTCCAAAATTGCTTTAAAATGATTCAGTATAACAATGATTAAGTTCTATTTAATGTATTTCCTTCCAGATATGGAAAAATGTCTTCTTAGCTAGCTCTTTTACATAAACCACAACAAACATATAAAAATTACCTAGTAATTGTCCAAAATTGTTATAGGTTTGCTGAATTTAAAAAATCAATATTGACAACTGGCAATTGTTCTAACATTTTAAAAGTCTTAAAATAAAAACAGCCTATGATCAGATGCATTCATATACATTGTATTAAATCCCTCACCCACAGGAACACCAATCAAGAGGAAATAAATAATAGTGTTCTAACCAGAAAGAAAAAAATTAAAACAAAACTCCAAAGTAAGGAAATTTTCTCGAGATTGTTTCATTTCCTAAAGTGTCAGGTGTCATATATTCTGATTGTCACCCTGATGCTGTCAAATAAATTTTGTCATTCAGATTCAAGCATTTAGATATTGGAAGAGTCCAGTGAAATTATCTATCTTTAGATTCATTTATCTTTACCCATATAAGAATTATTCACATTTTCAGATAAAATGCCAGTTGTACTACTTAACCAACTTTTTTCTGGTTTTATTTCCTGAGTGGTATTATATTAGGAATTGGAGAAAGGAGAAAAGGGAATTTCACAAGTGTTTCAGGATATTTTTAATAAGGCTTTGATTTAGAAATGTTTTAATTAAAAAATGGTGCCAGTGAGGAGACTTAAATGCAGGATGTGTAAAAGGTTGTTCTGAAAAATTATTGACACTTACTTGCAAGACAGGGAAGCCTTGTGCGCTGCAGTCCATGGAATCACAAAGTCAGACACGACTGAGTTACTGAACAATATGCAGAGGACACAAGAATCAGCATTCTAGATTTCAATATATAGATACATAATAGAGAGTTTTGAATCATCAGGAGCTAGGGTCTGCTTTGAGGAAATATATAATCTTACTAAGGTCTCTTATAATCACTATTTTGCTGATTCAAATTTTTAATTTGATCGATATTTTTAATTCCTATCTTCACCACACTGCATGACATAACAGATTATGTTATAGCCTGCTAGAAATGATACAGGAAAAGAGTCTGGATTTCCCACATCCTCTGCAACTCTCTGAGTTTACTCAGTATTTCTTAATTTGATTGATGACTGTGACATGAGGTGTACATGATATTGTATAAATATCACGATCACTAGATAGCTTTGAAGTTAATTTAACAAAACTGAGTTTCTATAAAAATTTGATAAAATATTGCTGTTTTTACAATTTAAGTGATCTTTCAAGTGTACATAATATTGAGTCCTATTTATGTAGGTTCTTTGTGGCAGTTATGTTTAAAAAATGAGCAATTTTCTAACAATAGAATTTGTTTTTCTACTAAGAAATAGGAAAAGGAACTGATTTAAGTAAGTTATATGACTTCAAATTTGATGAAGTTAAATGATCAAAAGTTGATATTAGATTATTCCTTTATATTCAGGATTATTAGCAGAGAATTTATTTTACAATATCAGTTGTAATTTTATCATTGCAGAGACTTCTTCATGTATAATTTATCCAGGTTTTGCTTCAATTTAAAACCATTCCTCTAGTTGCATTTTCTGTGAAAAAGGAGAATGACTTCACAATAAAACTTCAGTTAAAAGGCAACTTTACACTTAAATAAAATTTTATTTTGATATTATAACAAATGTAAATAACATCTGATATTATTATTTATTCATGTCAGTATTCTGGACCTATTCAGTACTTCTATGTCACTTTCCATTGTTCTGATGTGATATCAAAAAGTGTACATACTGCTGTACTTTTATAAAACAGAAAAATGCCTTATTTTATAAGCATGCTATACTTTTTAATTTATATTATTTAAATTATTTTTGTGTTCTGAGACAGCCTAAACACAAGCTACATTTTGTTAGGTAAAATTAATTAGACAATTACAACTTTTAAACAGCAGATTATGTGACTCCACCAGTTATGTCATAATTTTAGGTGTTATTTAGATATTTGAACAAACAGTTAATTATTTAAAAACTTCTGAACTGTGGAACATCAATCCGTTTTCACAAAATCTCACTTTAAAACCTTTTTCTATGATCAAGAATAGATCTGCTTAGTTCCCCTTACCCTCCCTACCCCACTGCATAACCCCTTTCCTTTTGTATTTCTTTTTCTCTACCATCAACATTTTGTTTTAAAATTGGCATGAGCTTATTGTCTTAACCACACACTCTCATGAAATAAGATCTTATTTCAAACCAGAGAACACAGTATATAACACAGTATAACACAATAAATTCCATTACTAAACTAAATCTCCAGATTAGTTTAGAATGGGGCATGTTTAATCATCTCTATATTCCAGGACATCCTGCTGTGATATAAACAGATGTATTTTAAGTAGTAAAGAAGAGTTATACTTTCCTTTTGCTGTCATAAAAGCTTAACTTATTTTTACAAAATAGAAGACAAATCATGAAGAAATATGTGACATCTTAAATATACTAAATTACTAATCTTCTGCTGGCCAGTTTATTCAATACTCTCTGATGTGGAGTGAAGGTTTGAATCTCTTCCTTAAGAGAAACAGTGATCAAAATGATGGCTGGAGAGAAACATGTTATCACACCCACCACTTTCTCTTTCAAAAACACAGAAAGGGAAAAAGTTTCCTCACTCAAAACTTGCATTCGTTTTCAACTGCATAGAGCTCCCAAGTACATGTTTGTAGGAAATGTAGAAGAGGGTCCAGCACAGTCCATGATTCTGCCTGCGTATACTAAGAACTGGGAAAGAGAGAGAAATGACACTCCTCTGGACCCAAGGGATGCATCTCTTTTTTGAGACTTCGAAATGGAATATAATCCTGACCTTGAAGGGGCAGCTTATTTACCACATCATTCTATGTTCTCACAGGGGAGAAAAAAAAGTATGAATTTAATTATATCCTTGTCAAGAGGTAATTCCATCTCAAAAATTAATTTTCAGTGCTTTGGAGTTATTGCACATTGAAAATATTGTCACACAAAAAAACATGGGTGGCTGTCATAAACATTTTGAAACTATTGACCTTACATAGCTTCATCTGCACAACTATTGATTTTTTTCTGTCTTTATTTTGACATTTCATATGATTTCATCTAACATTCATCACTGTAGAAATGTTAGGTTTAAGGGTGTGCTTTTATTGTTTGGGTAGAGCAATCATAGAAATAGTTTACTACTTATCTATTAGAAGCAGTAGGCTGGATTCATCGATGCTGAAATGGTTCAGTGTCAACTTACCACACTTATTTTTCCAGAGGTTTCCAGGTTGCTCTTTTTTTACCTCCTGAGATGTGAATGGGGTTGTCACTTTGGATATTAGATGTCAATAATTCATTAACTAGGCTCTAAAACACTAAACCCACAAATATTCTTAATTGAGGATTCTGTGACATATAAATGATACAACTGTTAATACAGTTTCTGTTTGTTGGGAAGGTGACGTGGAGCACTAATACATTTTCAAATACCAATTATTCAATACATAATCATAAATCAGTATTTTAGTTCAGTTTTATTATATAAATGTTTTTTCCTATCCAAATTTTCAGACTAAATTCTTCATGTTGTTTTTCTCCAGCCCCATGGGAGATAAATGGCTTTTTAAAAGACTCTGAATAGCATCTGTAACCAAAATATCATCTGAAAATATGTATTTCTCTTTCACTTGGGTAGCTTTCTTAAAATGAATTTGCAATGTGTTAAAAAATAAACCAAGAACTTCAATTGAGCAGTGAATAATTTATGTGTAAATAGGCTGACTTTTATTAGTATAAAAACTGGAAGAAAAGTCAACAAATTACTCATGTTACTATAGACTAGTTTCAGACTAGCCAACAGCATGTAAAAATTGTATTTTCAGGCAGAACCAGCTACATAATTTGCAAGGCTCAGTGCAAAATGAAAACATGGAGCCCTTTGTTCAAAATTAGTAAGAATTTCAACAACAGCTAACATTAAACGCAAGGACCTTTGTAAGTGTTGGACTCTGTTTCTGAATAGACTGCATGCCCATTAAACTAGCTCTGTTTTTAGGTCCTATTCAGGAAAGTTTAACTTTCTAATTCCATTTGTTAATGAAGAAAACTTGACCTCCTAACACTATAGTTTTCTTTTCCAAGAAAGCAAACTTGAACTGAGATAATCCATATTCAGGTTCAATAAAATACCATTAGGTAAATAAATTTTTTAAAATGATTTATTGCTAAAGCATGCAAAGTGTTACTTTGCTTGATTATTTGTTTTTAGTCTCTGAATTAGACATATGTTTTTAATTTTTTATTGCTAGCTAAAGTAAAAGCAAAATAAATATATAAGTAAATTCCACTTAATCATTCTTATGATAACATTTCCTGTTTATAGATGGCAAATACAGAAGCTTCAGGTATTTCTCCATCCATCAGCTGATTTGCAGAGAAAATTACTGTTAATGAAAATGTCAGTGCACACAAAGTGATCTTTAGAAGTTACCCACTATTCTCAAAATGACATTGCTTTCCATGGCAAATAAGAAACTATTATCTGGGTTTCATGTCCTCGAACAATTGCTATCAAAGCAGTAATAACTGATTTAAAAGGAAAGAAAGTGTTATAATATGACTCTGTCTCATTTATTAATGAAACATTTTTCTGTTGGCCAAAAAAATTACTGGAAGAGGTATTATGCTATAAAATACATAGGAAAATTTGTAACATGTGATTCTTGAATTCTAAGTGTTTGCAATGATTTAAAATGAAGTCACGGTAATAAAATGCAATTATATTTTAGTGGCATGTAAGTTTTTTTTTCTTTCAGTTGAATAGAAAAACTAAGAATTTTTGAGTTTTTAACGTTTTAATTATAGTATTCGATTCTGTGAAGAACAATTCTACTAATGAGAGCTGGCCTTCATAATGACATTCCTCATTGTATTATTTAACTAATCAGATTTTTCTTTCAGTCTCAGCATTTACTTGCCTTTATATATTCAAAGCAGATGCTCTTATCCTAGCATGTGTATTAATATTAATTGAAGTTATTCAGGTGGATGACAAAGAAAATTAGACCCCTCAGGGTATCATCTTCCCTTGTAGTTTTTAAAAAAGCTTTCAAGAGCTGCGTGTATAAATTTGAACAAAATACTCTACTCCACATGCCACTATAGATTTATTAACAAGCTTTTGATCATGCAACTGAGAATGCCTCTGATAAAATATATGCCTTATAAAAGGTTCACATGATGAAATGGGTTTATAAAAAGAAATTTACACAAATTCTGAAATATAATTTTGACTATAAAATTATAAGAAAAATGTTTACTAGGTTTATTAATTTTATTGAGAAAAGTTATATTCTGGTAGAAGAAGGATATGCAAGATGGGGTTAAAGCACTTGTTGTTGTTCACTTGCTAAGTCATATCTGACTCTGGGACCCCATGGACTGCAGCACACCAGGTTCCCTGTCCTCTGCTATCTCCTGAAGTTTGCTCAAATTCATGAACATTGAGTTGGTGATGCTATCTTACCATCCCATCCTCTGCCGCCCCTTCTCCTTTTGCCTTCAGTCTTTCCCAGCATTAGGGTTGTTTCCAGTGAGTCAGCTCTTCTCATTGGGTAGCCAAAGTATTGGAGCTTCAGTTTCAGCATCAGCCCTTCCAGTGAATATTCAGGATTGATTTCCTTTAGGGTTGACTGGTTTGATCTCCTTGCAGATATTTGCATATATAAAAGAAAATAAATATGTAGGTAAAAATGCCTATCAATGAACTGATGTGAGTTAAGTTTGGAATACAGTATATATACTTGAGAATGAGGGATGGAGGCATATTGGGAAGAAAAAACTCACTGGTTTAGTTGGATATCAGATCATCATGTTTATATAAATCAATATCCAGATATGTTTCTAAATCATGGGACTTTCAAAAAACACTTTGTCTATGGAATTTGTGAACTATTTAAAATCTTTTGTACTCTGTGGAAAAGAAAGTTGAGATCTCTCCTCCAAAGCATGGATTTAATTCTATATTCAAATTCACAGGTAAAAAATCTTCACAGGGGTCTGCTGAAATTGCAAAATATAAATGGTATCTGTTACTTACAGCAGAATAAAACTAAAAAGAAAATTTTTCTCCCAACAGTACCACAGGGAGGAATACATACAGTTTCAAAGCACAGGATAAATTACTGATGACAATATTTTAGTAGAAATATGAAAAGCTGAAATAGAACTGAGAAACAGTGTAGCAATTGAAAATTATTCTTAAAATTATCAGATTGAGAAGGATACTGAGGAAATGTAACTAAAGTCATTTCTTGCTTGCTTACTCTATGAACTGAAATAGTTTCATAAATAAAAAGAAGAAAATGCATGTTCTGTTGACTGATCCTCCATAGTAAACAAAAAGCTTCATCAGTTCCCCAAAATGTTTTAATCCAGTTCCACTGAATACCTCCACCTTTATTTTCCAGTCCTCTCATACTTTTCCCTTCTTCCTTTTTATACTTCCTCCCTCTCTGCTCATGTATACTGCTATTTCTCTCATCTGCACAGACTCTGACTCTATATAAATTTTGAGGGGTCACTCATATACCACCCCAATTTCCAAGACTTTCCTGAACCTCTCAAATCAAAGGGATATCCCTTCCTCTGAATATCCTTGTTGTTCAGTTTCTAAGTTGTGTCTGACTCTTTGAGACTCCCACGAACTGCAGAACACTAGGCTTCCATGTCCATTCCTGTCTCCCAGAATCTGATCAACTTATGTCCATAGAATCGATAATCCCATCCAACTATTTCATCCTCTTCCACCCTGCTCTCCTTTGCCTTCAACCTTTCCCAGCATCAAGGTCTTTTCCGGTGAGTCAGTTCTTTGCATCAGGTGGCCAAAGAATTGGAGCTTCAGCTTCAGCATCTGCCCTTCCAATGAATATTCAGGGTTGATTTCCTTTAGGATTGATTTAGGATTGGTTTAATCTTGCAGTCCAAGCGACTCTCAAGAATCTTCTCCAGCACCACACCTGGAAAGCATCAGTTCTGCACTCAGCCTTCTTTATGGTCCAACTCTCACATTCGTACATGACTACTGGATACCAGTCAAATTGGGCTCACACTAAACGGCCCACACTAAAGGCCTCATTTTAATATATTCACCTCCTTAAATGCCCTATTTCCAAATATATTCAATTCTGAAGTACTAAAATTTCAACATATGACTTGGGGTACCAGGGGTACATTTCATCCATGAAAAGTACACAAAACAGTACTTGGCACGTAATACTTAGTGAATTTGGGTGTTGGTGGTGTTATTCCTTTCATCACACTTGTTCCTTTGGCTTCTGATCATTTTGGGTATTTTTATCTTATTTTGCCAGTGAATATGTGTTTTTCCTTATAATCTAAAGATAATTTCAAATTTGGCTTCCTATGACCACCACCCTCCCTATACCTGTTTACCTTAAACGCAATTTTGTCTGTTAACCTGACTATATATATTTCATTATGCTATCATATTTATTTGAAATTTATGCTTCCAGAAATCTCTTACATTCTCAATTCTTCATATTAAAAATTTTATTGTTTTAACTTACAAAGCACTTTCCATTACCACAGAGCAATTCAAGAGATGAAAATAACTGAAGTATAAGAGATTCAGCAGTTTGATAGAAATGTATATAAAATATCATATATATATTGCATATATGTTATACTATATGAAAAAGACTACTACTATTCTGAGCAAGTAGTAGTACTGAATGGTACTGAGTGATAAAGTACTGAAAGTTATTTTACTCAAGACTCACTATATTCAGAATAACTATATTCAGAATAATTTGTCACTCTTAGAGAATTCCAGGTGGCACAGAAATTGAAAAAATAAATTTGTAGAGTTTTGTGATTTAGAAATATTCACATGGAATTTCCTTAAGTTATAACTGTGTCCAATGACTAAATTTTATTTAATGTACAGACAGGAAAGGCAACTGCTGCGGGTAGCTTTTTGCAGAATTGTATACAATTTAGAGTACTCTGGCTTTGACACTATAAATCAGCCACCTTTTTTTCTTATTTTCAGCATATCACATTAACCAGTATAAACCTTACATTTTTACTGTTTATAAATGATTCTAGCTAGCAGAGTAGTGATCAAGCAAGAAGTAGTTAAATAAATAAGAGAATAAAAAATCATAAAAAAAAAAAAAAAGAATTAATCAGGAAAATAATCTGACCAAAATGTGAAAATACACATCTTCAGAGATTTAACTGCCCACAGCACATTTCTGAGGAAAAGTAAATTAAGGATCCTCCCTTAGAAACCACTTAGAACTTAAGAAGCTTAAACTTCTATAACTTGAGGCATAAACGTGAGTTCTTTACACAAGTTTCAGTTTTTTAGTCTTCAGTGAAGCAAATGGTATTGGTAAAAATTGGAAGAACACATCATGGAACAGCAAAAACCTTTTTCACAGCAAAGGACAAAATAATTTTAGATATATCCTTGAACTGGTGTAATTGTAGAAGAAAGCATTGGAAATCTGATGAGATTTCTAAGAAATATGATTTGCCTCATTGCAGATCCTCTGAAATTAATGTGAGAAATGTCTTTATTTGCATTAAAATTGCCCAATCAATCCACTGATGCACCTTAGCACAATGTTGTGTATCAAAGCTTTATGAATTGAAACAAGAACTTATATCAGTAATTTCCCTATTACAGAGTAGATTTTCAGTGCCAAGTGAAGAGTCAGTCTTCCAAATACTGCTAATGACACTCTTGCCATCAGACTATCAGACTGTTTTTTTATGCAGATTGAGCCTAGAAAAGCTTCTTATTGTCACTTTAAAATTCAGCTACATTTTGAATAAACCAGAAAAGTTCACTGCTAAAAGTAATAAGCAGTATATTACACTATAAAATATAAAAATACTTTGTGATGCAACCAACACTTTCCTCTATTTTATATTTACTAACTGTACATTTGCATATTAAGTGCAATTTGTCTATATCTTCCTAAAAAATAATTCAGCAATTGCCTTATTTGAAAAGCATTTCCAGATTCACTTTGCACATATTCACATAAGTAAAGATTCCATTGTTAATAGGTGTTTTCCTTTTGTTTTTAAACATGAAGTGAAAATGAAAACAGATATGAACTACCTTACCATTTACATGCAGTATATCTTAATGTAAACAGAGAAAATAAGTGATGACTATGAAGATTTCCACGTTTATTTTGTAATTATTCATTTTCCATTTAATAAAAACATTAAACTCATTACATGTTAACATAAAGTATATTTTTAAAGAAACATAGCTATTTTTCCAAAATAAACAAAAGTTTACTGAGGAGTGTAAACTTGATATATATTTTAATTGATATTTCTATTGAAATTGCTATAATTTACATGCAATAATAAGGAATAATACAGAGTGGTTCTTTTATAATCCTTACATACTTTATCCATTTTTTACTCAATGGGATCATTTTGAAAAACTAAAGTTTAGTATCATAACCAGGATATTGAAATTAATATAATCTAACAATTTTATTCAGCTTCTTCACTTTTACTTGTCCTTATTTGGTGTGTGTGTGTGTGTTTATGTATACATGTGTGTTCTATAGACTTTTAGCATCTGGGTAGGTTTGTGTAACAAGATTCTGAACAATACTAATCCTGCAAGAATCCTTTGTTTTGTTCTTTTATAATCACACCCACTTCTCTCCATCCCTTTTCCTCTGGAAAATATTAATCTTACTTCTATTTCAATAAATTTAATCTTTTTAAAATAGTATTTAAATGGAATTATACCTTGTGTAACCTTTTGAGACTAGTTTTTTCATTCAGCATAATTTCCCCTGGAGATTCATCCAAGTTGTATCAATACTATATTGCTTTTTACTGCTGAGTTGTATTTCATGGTATGTATGTATCTCAGTTTATCTTACCATTCATCTGTGGAAAAATATCTTGGCTGATTCCATTTTTAGCTATTAAACATACAACTACAATGTACATTCATGTACAGGTTTTTATGTGAACAGTGTCAGACTTTATTTTTTTAGGCTCCAAAATCATTGCAGATGGTGATTGCAGCCATGAAATTAAAACACGCTTACTCCTGGGAAGGAAAGTTATGACCAACCTAGATAGCATATTCAAAAGCAGAGACATTACTTTGCCAACAAAGGTCCGTCTAGTCAAGGCTATGGTTTTTCCAGTGGTCATGTATGGATGTGAGTGTTGGACTATGAAGAAAGCTGAGCACCAAAGAATTGATGCTTTTGAACTGTGGTGTTGGAGAAGACTCTTGAGAGTCCCTTGGACTTCCAGGAGATCCAACCAGTCCATCCTAAAGGAGATCAGCCCTGGGATTTCTTTGGAAGGACTGATGCTGAAGCTGAAACTCCAATCCAATACTTCTGCCACCTCATGCTAAGAGTTGACTCATTGGAAAAGACCCTGATGCTGGGAGGGATTGGGGGCAGGAGGAGAAGGGGACAACAGAGGATGAGATGGCTGGATGACATCACAAACTCAATGGACATGGGTTTGGTTAGGCTCTGGGAGTTGGTGATGGACAGGGAGGCCTGGCGTGCTGTGATTCATGGGGTCGCAAAGAGTCGGACATGACTGAGTGACTGAACTGAAGTGAACTGAACTGAACTCTTCATTTCTCTGGGATAAATACCCAGAGTGAGATTTCTGGGCCTTACAGTAATTTCATGTTTAGATATATAGGAAACTGCCAAACTGACTTCCAGAGTGCCTATACCATATTAACATTTCCCCAGATAGAATACAGGTGACCCAGTTTCTCTGAATCCTTGTGTTTGATGTCATAGTTTTTTTTTTTTTTTTTTTACCTTACATTAGGTGTAGCTGTACATTGTTGTGGTTTTAATTTGCATTCTCCTAATAGCTAATGATGTTGAACATCATTTCATTTGCCTATATACAGATTTACCATCTGTATATCCTTTTTGGCAAAGTGTCTTTTCATGTTCTTTTTGCATTTTCTAATTTAATGTTTGTTTTTTGCTAATGAGTTTTGAGAGTTCTTTATATATTCAAAATACTACTCATTTGTAAGATACATAATTTGCAAATACATATCTTCTTCCAGTTTGTAGCTTGACTTTTCATCCTCAGGATATGAGCTTTCACAGAGCAAGTGCTTAATTTTGTTGAGGTCTAATTTATCAATTTTCCTTTTCAAATCATGCTTTGGGATCAAATCTGAGAATTCATTTATGAGTCCTATATCCTAAATATTTTCTACTATACTTTTTGCTAAAATATGTCATATTTTATACTTAAGCAAATTTATACATTCCTTGTTTGTAACTCAGTTTGAGTTGGTGCTTTTGTTGAGGTTCATTTAGGGGTAGCAGTATAAGTGTCCACTTGTTTCAGTGTCATTTGTTGAAAAACTATATATATGTCGCCACTGAATTACTTTTGAACTTTTGTCAAAAATCACTTGAACAGATTTGGATGGGTCTATTTCTGAATTCTCTATACTTTTCATTGATTTGATTTATATGTCTACATTTTCTCTGGTACCACCCCCATCCTTATTACTATGCTACAGAGTAAGCCTTATTATCAGGTAGATAGTTTCTTGTTCTTTATTCCTCTTTATCAGTACTGTTTGATATATTATGGTGTCTGTACCTTTGAATTTTAGACTAAGCTTGTCTATCTACAAAGAGGGATTCCCAGGTGGTGCTGTGGTAAAGAATCCTCCCTCCACTGCAGGAGATTTGGGTTCGATCCCTGGGTTGAGATGATTCCCTGGAGGAGGAAATGGCAACCCACTCCGGTATTCTTGCCAGGAGAATCCCATGGAAAAAAGGAGCCTGCCTGCAGTCCCTGGGATCACAGAGTCGGACATGACTGGGCACACACATACATATGTGTCTACAAAGAAGTGTGCTGGGATTTTTGTAGAGATTGTATTAATCCTATTGACCAATTTGGGAAGAATTGACATCTTTACCATATTGAGTCTTCCAGTCTATGAAATAAAGAGTGTATCTATCTATTTATTTATGTCTTCTTTATTTTCTTTTTTCAACACACTGTTCTTCTACATGTATTATTAAGTGTATATGTAACCATTTCATTTTATTTGGAGCAATTATGAATTGTTTTTGATTTCTGTTTCCACATATTCCTTGTTAATAGATATGCAGTTGATTTATATGTGTTGATTTTGTATGCTGCAGATTTGAACTTAGTTATTAGTTATAGGAGAGGGTTTTGTGTATATTTCTTAAGAATTCTTTATGGATACAACCATGTCATCTGCAACCAGAGTTAGTTGCATTTCTTCCTTTTCATTCCAAATGGCTTTTATCTCTTTCTGTTGCCTTATAGCAGTGGCAAAAATTTCTTGTACTATTTGAATAAGGGTGCTGAGAGTAGACATCCCTTCTTTCTGATCTTGTGGGGGAAGCATTACATTTTCACCATTAATTGTGATGTTATCTGTATGTTTTCATAGGTGTTCTTTAGTAAGTTTGAGTAATTACCCTCTCTTCCTATCTTGCTGAATGTTTTTATTATAAGAGGATGTTGGATTTTTTCAAATGCTTTTTCTATTTTGATTGATCACATTATATTAATTCTTTAAGCCATTGATGTAGTGGATTGCATTGATTGATTTTCAAATGTTAAACCAATCTTCTCTACAAGGAATATGACTCCCACTTGATCATGGTGTGTGAGTCTTTTAACACATTGCTGAATTTGTGTTGCTAATACTATACTGAGTTTTTTTGTTTTTGTTTTTTTCATTTAAGTTCATGAGAGATTGGTTTTATTTTTGATTTTGTCTGGTTTTGGCCTCATGAAATGAATTGGAAAGTGTTTCCTTCTCTTCTGGAAGAAGAGATTTTTCTGAAACCTTTATGTAAAATTATTCTTATTTATTTAGTTTTTGGTGGAATTCCCCAGTAAAACCATTTGGGTCTGGAAAGTTATTTTAGGGAAATTTTAAATTCTTGTTTTTGTTGTTCATTTGCTAAAATGTGTCCAATTCTTTGTGATGCCATTAATTGTAGCACACTAAGCTTCCCTTTCCTTCACTATCTCCTGACATTTATTCAAACCCATGTTCATTGAATCAGTGATGCCATCCAACCATCTCATCCTCTGTCGCTCCCTTCTCCTCCTGCCCTCAATCTCTCCCAGCATCAAGGTCTTTTCCAATGAGTCAGTTCTTCTCATCAGGTGGCCAAAGTATCGGAGCTTCAGCTTCAACATCAGCACTTCCAATGAATATTCAGGACTCATTTCCTGTAGGATGGACTGGTTGGATCTCCTTGCTGATGCTCAGAGTGTTCTCCAGCACCATAATTCAAAAGCATCAATTCTTCAGAACTCAGCAATCTTTAGGTCCAGCTGTTACATCCATACTTGACTACTGGAAAAACCATAGCTTTGACATTTTAAATTGTTAAACATTTGCAATGGTTAAAGGGCCTTCAGATTGTTTTATCTTGGTTAAGAACACCATGAACAGTATGAAAAGACAAAAAGATAGGACACTGGAAGATGAACTCCCTAGGTCAGTAGGTGCCCAGTATGCTACTAAAGATCAGTGGAGAAATAACTCAGAAAGAATGAAGGGACAGAGCCAAAGCAACAACAACACCCAGTTGTGTGTGGATGTGACTGGTGATAGGAGCAAATTCCAGTGCTATAAAGATCTATATTGCATAGGAATCTGGAATGTTAGGTCCATGCATCAAGGCAAATTGGAAGTGGTCAAACAGGAGATGACAAGAGTGAACGTTGATGTTTTAGGAATCAGTGAACTAAAATGGGTGAATTTAACTCAGATCACCACCATATCTACTGCTTTGGGCAAGAATCCCTTAGAAGAAATGTGCCGGGGTCCAGCCCCAGCTGATCCAGTGTATTGGAAGGAGAGACGGCGTAGGCGAGGGTCAGGAAACAACTGCTTAATTAAACGTTAATTAAGGATATAAAGAGTAATAGAATAAGGATAGCTCAGTAGGAAAATTCAGTGGAGAAAAGAGGCTGAGTAGCTTGGTTTACGCGGGGGACCAATAAAACTTCAAGACAAGAAGTTTGCACCACTTACGTAGGCCACAGGCGTCCTTCCGTTCTCCCGAAGGAGAGGAGACACTGAGGCCTCCCCGGTCGGATCTTAGAATCCCAGGCATAATTAGTAAGCATGGTGGGTTCCGCGCTCCAGATGGAGACTCAGCCAGAGTGAGAGAGAGACATGGGGAGACCAGTCTTTCGAGGAACTGATCCCAATTCTTTATTTTCCATGGTCTACTTTTATACACTGAGATGTTATGCAAAAGTCACACGGAGTCAGCAGTCCTGACTTTTATCAAAGTCAGGTGCTTCATACAAATGTATACAGAGGTCTTAGGGGTATTACATCATCTTCTGGCCAGGGGGCCTGCTGACAATTTACGACCCTCTCCTTGTGACAGTGGTCAGTCAACCAGGACACTTATTTCTCCAGGGGTAATTATTGTTAAAACAGACGCCACCCAAATAAAGTTACTTTCCTATAGGGTGAGAGTGTAGTGGGTTTTAGTTAAGGAAAGAATTTACTTAGCCTAAGGTCTAACGTGATTTATATCAAAGGTTAATACTTATTTCTTCTATATATTCATTAATGTGTATAAGGGCAGGGGATGTGGAGACTTAGCAGTAAACATTGGCTCAACAAATGAAAAACCCTTCACCAATACGATTTCTAATCAGCCCATTATACTTATACTAATAATTTTCTAACTTTTCTAAGGAACCTGTTTTTAGAAGGTTTAAAGCATCTTGTGCCTCTCACGGTTGGGAGGCTGTGAGCAATCACATGTGGACGGACAAGCCTGTCAGGCAGGCTAGAGAAACTTCAGAGGAGTTTGTAGGTTAAAACACTCTTGTCACACCCAGGAGTTTTTATTAACTGGAGCTCTAGGTTAACTCCTTCTCCGAAAGAGGTGGTGGGGGGACAGCCCCCCGTAAAGTCAGAGGTGTAGGTGAGAGCACAAAGTAGTAAGGTAGGCAGGCTCTGGTTATGGGGGTAGATGCTTGAGGATTTCCAGGGGGACTCCTGAGGCTCGATCCCGCCTTTGCATATGTCGAGCCTCCTTCCTCATGACCTTTGCCATGGGCGGAGTGCCTCATGCCGGCCCCCAACAGAAATGGAGTAGTCATCATAGTCAACAAAAGAGTCCGAAATGCAGTACTTGGATGCAATCTCAAGAACGACAGAACGATCTCTGTTCATTTCCAAGGCAAGCCATTCAGTATCACAGTAATCCAAGTCTATGCCCTGACCAGTATGCTAAGAAGCTGAAGCTGAAGCTGAACAGTTCTATGAAGCCCTACAAGACGTTCTAGAACCAACACCCCAAAAAGATGTCCTTTTCATTATAGGGGGCTGGGATGCCAAAGTAGGAAGTCAAGAAACACCTGGAATAACAGGAAAATTTGGCCTTGGAGTACAGGATGAAGCAGGGCAAAGGCTAATAGAGTTTTGCCAAGAGAACACACTGGTCACAGCAAACCTCTTCTAACAACACAAGAGAAGACTCTACACAAGGAGATTACCAGATGGTCAGTACTGAAATGAGATTGATTATATTCTTTGCAGCCAAAGATGGATAAGCTCTATACTGTCAACAAAAACAAGACTGGGAACTGACTGTGGCTCAGATCATGAACTCCTCATTGCCAAATTCACACTTAAATTGAAGAAAGTAGGGAAAACCAAGAGACCATCCAGGTATGACCTAAATCAAATCCCTTATGATTATAGAGAGTAAGTGACAAATAGATTCAAGGGATTAGATCTGATAGACAGAGTGCCTGAAAAACTATGGACTGAGATTCGTGATATTATACAGGAGGCAGGGATCAAGACCATCCCCAAGAAAAAGAAAGGCAAAATGGTTGTCTGAGGAGGCCTTACAAATAGCTGTTAAAAGAAAGGAAGTGAAAGGCAAAGGAGAAAATGAAAGATATACCCATTTGAATGCAGAGGTCCAAAGAATAGCAAGGAGAGATAAGAAAGCCTTCCTCAGTTATCAACGCAAAGAAATGGAGGGAAACAATAGAATGGGAAAGACTAGAGATCTCCTCAAGAAAATCAGAGATACCAAGGGAACATTTCATGCAAAGATGGACACAATAAAGGACAGAAATGGTATGGACCTAACAGAAGCAGAAGATATTAAGAAGAGGTGGCAGGAATACACAGAAGAACTATGCAAGAAAGATCTTCATGACCCAGATAATTACGATGGTATGACCACTCACCTAGAGCCAGACATCCTGAAATGTGAAGTCAAGTGGGCCTTAGAAAGCATCACTACGAACAAAGCTAGAGGAGGTGATGGAATCCCAGTTGAGCTATTTCAAATCCTAAAAGATGATGCTGTGAAAGTGCTGCACTCAATATGCCAGCAAATTTGGAAAACTCAGCAGTGGTCACAGGAATGGAAAAGATCAGTTTTCATTCCAATCCCAAAGAAAGGCAATGCCAAAGAATGTTTAAACAAATGCACAGTTGTACTCATCTCACACAATAACATAATAATGCTCAAAATTCTCAAGCCAGGCTTCAACAGTACATGAACTTTCAGATGTTCAAGCTGGATTTAGAAAAGGCAGAGAAACCAGACATCAAATTGACAATATCCACTGGGTCATTGAAAAATCAAGAGAGTTCCAGAAAAACATCTATTTCTGCTTTATTGACTATGCCAAAGCCTTTGACTGTGTGTATCACAACAAACTATGTAAAATTCTGAAAGATGGGGCTACCAGACCACCTGACCTGCCTCTTGAGAAATTTGGATCCAGTTCAGAAAGCAACAGAACTGGACATGGAACAACAAACTGGTTCCAATTCGGGAATGGAGTGCATCAAGGCTGCATATTGTCACCCTGCTTATTTAACTTATATGCAGAGTACATCATGAGAAATGCTGGGCTGGAAGAAGAACAAGCTGGAATCAAGATTGCCAGGAGAAATATCAATAACCTCAGATATGCAGATGACACCACCCTATGGCAGAAAGTGAAGAATAACTAAAGAGCCTCTTGATGAAAGTGAAAGAGAAGAGTGAAAAAGTTGACTTAAAACTCAACATTCAGAAAACTAAGATCATAGCATCTGGCCCCATCACTTCATGGCAAATAGATGGGGAAACAGTGAAAACAGAGAGAGACTTTGTGGGGGTGGGGCTCTAAAATCACTGCAGATGGTGATTGCAGCCATGAAATTTAAAGATGCTCACTCCTTGGAAGAAAAGTTATGACCAACCTAGACATCATATTATAAAGCAGAGACATTACTTTGCCAACAAAGATCTGTCTAGACAAAGCTATGGTTTTTCCAGTAGTCATTTATGGATGTGAGAATTGGACTATAAAAAAACAAGCTGAGCACTGAAGAATTGATGCTTTTGAACTGTGGTGGTGGAGAAGACTCGTGAGAGTCCCTTGGACTTCAAGGAGATCCAACCAGTCCACACTAAAGGAAATCAGTCCTGAATGTTCATTGGAAGGACTGATGCTGAAGTTGAAGCTCCAGTACTTTGGCCACCTGATGGGAAGAACTGAGTCATTGGAAAAGACCCTGATGGGAGGATGGGTTGAAGGCAGGCAGAGAAGGGGACGACAGAGGATGAGATGGTTGGATGGCATCACTGACTCAATGGACATGAGTTTGAGTAGACTCTGGGAGTTGGTGAAGGACAGAGGGGCCTAGCGTGCTGATGTCCACGGGGTCGCAAAAGGTCGGACATCACTGGGCAACTGAACTGCACTGAATTTCTGTGATTAGCATGACTTGAGTAACATATCAACTTCTAGACCATTCACTTAATCAATGGAATGGGCTAATGTGATGGGCAATTCCACCAAAATCACATAGAGTGTGGAGGATGCTAGAGGGTACTCTTATAGGAGAAATGGGAGCAGGTATACTGGGCAGGTACAAACAAAAGACACTTACTTCTCTAAGTTCCAGGCATGCTTTACATCTGTACACCTAAAAGGTCCAGCACTTAAATTATCAAAAATTACATTAGCTTGATGTCTGTCTGGCCCCTCATGCCTCCATCTCTTTTTCACACCTGTCTGTTATCTTCTTTAAATTCCTTTTTAGTTCATCCTGGAAAGAAGAAAATTGATAGTACCTGAGCATCCTTTCACCATGTAATACTTCACAATGGTAATAGACTGAAGTATGTAACAACATAGACCCGGGGCTCAAGTTAATCTGAGTTTATATCCAGACTCTGCCACTTACTCTCTTGATGACCTCAGACAAATTCCTTTGTATCTCTGTAATGCAGGGATGCAAATACCTACCTTAGGGTAATTATTAGGGTTAAAATATTTAAGGCATAGGGCATAGGACAAAATCAAACCTGAACTGCTATGAGCTCACCCAAGCCACAAAACAATAGGAGAAACAACACATGAAAGACAAATAACAGTTCTCAGCTAGCTCCTGGATGCCCCATAGCTCATGACTCTGCCCCAGTGGAAGAAGCCAAAATCCTGAACTGAGTGATAAGGGCTATGAGGTGCACAGGGGCTTCACTGATGCCAGAGAAAGTATCCAACAGAAGGCAGCTATGGTAGCTTAGTTTCCCTTGAGCTGTTTAAGAACCAAACCTCCAAGAAAAGTCAGTAGCTGGGCCGGAGCCAGCTGGCTTGTCCCGGGGCCTGGAGTCTGTGTGCAACAGCAATAATCTAAATGTTTTCTCCAAATTAAAATTTAAAGTAGATAAAAGTTTTATGACATGGATATTTATAGTCCATTAAGGAAAAGTGGGCCACAAGATAAGACTCTTATTCCATGAAAGATATGCGTTAAATATTGAGGAGTTTTCCAATGGTGAAAACATTTTTCTGGCAGTTCCTGACCAAATACTTCTGTGTATACAGATGGGCTCTTTGGCTCCTGTACTCCCACACCCACCCGCAGATGGAATCATCCCTGTCACCACCAGCGGAGCTCTGTCGGTTGGAATATGAACAGGTCAGAAGCCAACTAAGTCACAGACTGGGTAGGTGGGGAGAGGCAGATTTAGTTTATTTAAGAGTTCAGTGCGGTCATCAAGGACCCATTCTTTATCTCCAACTGATATCCTCAGCCTGTCAGCTTTTGCCCTCAAGCTTTTTTGTTCATAAACCGAAGATACCTGCAGCAACTCCAGTCATCACATTTTCACATAGCTATGTTCAAGCCCTAGAAGGAGAAAGTGGCTGTTTCCCTCATATCTTGGTCTGCTGGGGCTGCCAGAACAAAATGCCACCATCCAGGTACTTTAAACAGTAGATATGCATTTTCTCACAATTCCAGAGGCTAGAAGTCCATGGTTAGATGCCAGCAGGTCTCTGGTGAGACCTTTCCTCATTTGTAGTTGGCCACCTTCTCACTGTAACAGCATGGCCTTTTCCCCAAGTTGGTGTGGAGAGAAAGCTCTGATGTTACTTCTTTAAGGCCATACCCTTATGATTTCACTTCACCTGTACTACCACATCATAGGCTCTGTCTCCAAGGAGAGTCTCACTGGGATTGGGCCTTCGAATTATGAATTTGGGGGCAATGCAGTTCAGTTACTATTACCTTCTTACTCATGTCCTTTATAAAGTGTGAGAAAAATCTTTCCCAGAAGCCCCAGTTTGACTTATTCTCACGTAAGTCATTATTATCTGGCAAGAAATATAAAATTGCCATGATTGTTTACCCAACTGTGAGTGGTCTCAAACTCCCCTTAAGCACCTGAATACCCAAAAAGTGAGTGAAATCTCTGGGCATAGTGACTGTCATAAAAATAACTTGTGACTTTAGGAAGTGTTGTGCACTTAAAATTTCTTGGGAAGAAGGCCTTCAGAAAACAATTTAAAAGAGCTAGCTCAACAGTTGGAGACTTGCCATGTTCTGGTGGTGTGCTTTCACACAAAAATATAATTGTAACATTAAATTAAAATTTTCCATTTTATAATTGCTTTGACTTGCCTTGATATTAAAGCAATTAAAATTAATTTTAATCGCTATATATTGTCTTTCCCTAGATAAGAAACAGAAGGACGGGGGATTTGATAAAATGGTCAAAAGATACAAACTTCCACTTTTAAAATAAATAAATACAAGGAATGTAATGTACAACATGATAAGTATAATTAACACTTGTCAGGCATATCCCCTGGAGAAGGAAATGGCAACCCACCCCAGTATTCTTGCCTGGAGAATCCCATGGATAGAGGAGCCTGGTGGGCTATAGTCCATGTGGTTGCAAGGAGCCAGACACATCTTAGCAACTAAATAAAATCAAATGTTGTATATGAAAGATAAAAGAACAAATCCTAAGAGTTTTCATTGCAAGGAAAATTATCTTTCCTGTTTCTTTAATGTTGTATGTATGAATGAATGAATACAAGGTTACCTCTACTAAGTTCTCATTCCAGAAACAAATATTCAGGTAAATGAGTCATTTATAGACTAAATTCTTAAAGAAAGTACAGTTGTTAGTCAATGCCTTTCACAAGCTTCAGTGGCATGGCAACTTCTTTGCTAAAAGTTTACATGCTTTTTTGAAGTGCTTAATCAGTTGAAAAGACTTTTCATAAACTTTGGTGTTTCTTTTTTTTTTTTTTTGTGATCGAGAGTTTAATACACCTTTGGGTTCACACATCCTCATGTGAAATAGAGTAGATTTTTTTTTGATTATGTATTAACTTTTTCAGATCACTTGAGAATCATTACCATGCTTGAAAAGGTAATTTATCATTATCATACTCAAAAAGCATATATTAAGCAACTAACTGTGCATAACTGGGCTAAGTGAGTCCAAATTTCATAAATGTAATTTATGAAATTACATACATACAGGAAGCTAAAAGAATTAGATTAAAAATTAAATATATTGTTATCAGAAAAGTATTTATCATACAATGATCAAAAGTATAATCTATTAAGTTTTTCAGATGCTAAGTAAGAGAGCCAGAGATCCCAGAAGTGTACACAATGAGATGGGAATCAGATAGTAATCATAGGTGTTTTTTTTTTTTCCTTTGATGGAACAGTATTTATAGACATGATGGAGTGGACCTGGCCTTCCTTTTGTGCTTTAGTTACAGTGGTAATATAAATTTACCAAATAGACAATTATCAGAAATAGTTAAAATACCTTACCAAATGAGTTACATATTTCAGTAGGCTTTTTTTTTGTACTTTCCTAACTATATAGTGCTTTTTTACTGCCTATAAATTAATTTTTATATCCTAACATTTATTTGTACTTACCTGAATATTGAAGCATATTTCCCATCTCTGCTCCATGTAGCCTTAAAATTGATATTGGTATAAGTTTCCATGCATTATTAAAATCTACTTTCAGTTTATTTTATATCAAAATTCCATTTTACCCACAGAAAAGTTTTTAATAAAAGTGAGTAATATTACCTGCAGCTTTATCTTTGATCTGGATTTCAGTTTTTGAAAGTATCAGGGGTCTATTATATGAAATGAAAAGAATCAAAGTTCAGGTCCATGACAAAGCTTTTGAGTAAGACTAACTTCAAGTGTGTTAGTAATGCTTTGACCCTTCCAGATATACATATTTTTCTCTTCAAGCTAATCCACAACCCCTCACACATGCCATTGTCAACATCATCAACCAATATTTATAAAGGCAGAAATGTAGAGCACTGTGTAAAACAATAAGTCAGGGTAACATATAATATCTTATACAAGGTATTTACAGTTTTATATATGCATTTCCCTTGTGGTTTCCAGAGTTTTATAAAAATAAAGGAATGAGTCATGAAGAGAAAGCATAAAAACTATGGCAGACACAACTGCTTGTCTACCACAAAGCCACCTTTTTTTCTTACCAATATAAACACAATTTGTTCAGGCAGTAATGTGCCCATCCCCAAGGGAATATATATTTTTGCCTAAACTAGTTCTTTCAGTGAAACTTTTGAGGAAGTTTTAATTGAACATGACGTTCATGGGTATTATTCTTGGCCCCCACAATTCAAGTTCATTATACCCCAGACACAGTGACAATTAAAAAATAATAGTGCTCTCAAAGTTTTCCAAATAGCACTTAGGGAGTAGTATCACCTAGTTGAGAAATAATCATCTAAATCAATCATGGTAATCCTGTCCTCCTTTGCCAGTTTTTGGTCTAAAAGCAGCCAAATGACCTAGTTCTCACTGATACTATGTCAAAGTAATTTTAATGAATTGCCTCAGGGAAATTTTTTGCTTTCTGGTAAAAGATACAGAGTTAGGAAAAGACCTTTGCCTTGTCCCTTCTGCCCTTCCTAGCTTTGGCTACTATTAAAAAGGATGGGATAGCTGGAATATTAAACCAATGGTTTTATTATTCTGATCAAAAAGCCTCACTATACAAGCTTTCATTCTGAGAATGGTGAAACAGAAGGATGAACATTTCTAAGCCCTAGAATACATTGTTGAATTGATGAAACATACCGAGAAGATGTGTAAAGGTTTTTATTACTTAAGGCTTAGTCAAATCATCTGTTATCACAAATTAACATAATTGAAAAGATCTGCCCAAAGCATTTTTCATATTGAATCTTTTCTTATGTAACTTATGTGTATATTATTTTACAGATATAGTGACTCCAAGGAAAGAATTGTAGAAAGGAGGGGATAGAGCTGATTGATATTGTTATATGGAAGGAACCAACATAAAATTGTAAAGCAGTTATCTTCCAATAAAAATAAAATAAAACTATTCATTTTATTGTTTTATGAGCATCATATTTGTATATACAGTGAGTACACCTTAAAGAGCACATTAGATGATGTTTCAGCACACATTCAGTCTAATTCCCATCATTTGCTTCATATTTTATTATAACAACATCTTCAATTGGCACAGCTTCTGTCTGAACACCATGATGTAGAAGCTAATAACCTCCAAGGCATCCCATTCCATTTTTGGACAGCTGTCATCATTGGAAAATGTGCCTCAGTCCATTCCAAATATGGCTCCCTATTGTTTCCCCAACATTAGTTCTGTGCTCAATGCCTTATAGGAAAGAAAAAAAAAATCTAATCTCTCATTTCCTGCTAACAGGTTCCAATTAGGCAAGGTTAGCAATAGGAAAACAAGGATAACCTGTGGGATAAAACTAAAATATGAGATGTCAGAGAATTCCAACCTGGCGTATACAGGCCTTGCTAAATGGCCTTGTACATCTCCTGCTAAGCCTATTTGGCTTTCAACTCACCATCCATTCATTGCCCTTTTATTGGCATTAAACCTGCTATCCTCAAGCTCTAAAAATGAGCAACACACTGCATATGTTCATAACTCTTTTACTAGGGACCAAAAAAGTGGCAGGAGTCCATCCTTCTGTTTGTGCCAAAGTGCAGTTTGTCGATTGAAAGATGTTAGTTGATGCAGTGGGAATGAACTGGGATATCTCATTTGGCATGCCAACATAGCTCTTACACAGTTATTTCAAATTTTTAAAATAGACTGTGGCCAACTTTCAACTCAGAGGTGACCTAGATCAGGTTATTTAATGCTTATAAAATAGCAACTAAATCTATAATCAAACAAATCCTAAATCCTGAGAAATATCCATGTGATTTTCAAGTAAAAGGGATTTGTTAGGCTTTCTTTTGTTTCTAACAGTAGAATATTATTAGATATCCCAGAGAGATATATTAACTCTTGTCAGTTTGGGGAAAAAATATGTCTTAAGTTTTACCATGTTTAAATTTTTGGAAAGACGTAGTTTGAGGAAAATCACTAATAAAAACAAATCTATTAAAACACTTTTTTCTATTTCTGAAATGACTCTGTTTTCAATGACAGATAGAGGCAGCTTACTCTGATGAGTTTAAAATTAAAAATAGAGTATATTTTTACTTTGAAGTAATTAAAGTAGCTATTCTAGGATAAGAAAATAACTCAAAATCATTAGAAGATTATTATATATGATACAAGCTGTCTGTTTTTCCTGGAAAGAAGGTTAACCTGTTAGTAGTAGGAGGAAGCTTTTTTTGTTCATAATGTCTGCAAGTTGGGGTGTGGGGAGTGGGAAAGAGGAGTGGAAGATGGGAGTAAATCACCGATTTGCTCATTACCAAGGTAATGTAACTATTATCTCTTATATTGATTTGTCATTACAATTAAAGATGCACCACTACATATGAAAGAAATATTTGGTAATAAATATCACCTTCAGTATGAGGGTGAAAGTGTTACTCACTCAGAGGTGTCTGACTCTCACTCTTTGCCACCCCATGGGCTATGACCCTCCTAGCCCGTCTCTCCATGGAATTCTCCAAGCAAGAATACTGGAGTAGGTGGCCGTTCCCTTCTCCAGGGGCTCTTCTAGACCCAGGGATTGAACCTGGGTCTCCCACATTGCAGGCAGATTTTTTTCCCCCCCCCTTTGGAGTCTGGCTTTATTCCATTGGCATTATAATTACAAGATATCCATTGATTTCTTCTATGTGTGTTTTTTTGTGTGTATTAAGATATTATACATAACTTTAGTTCCAATATAATTAATGTTTTAAAATCATTTATTTATTTATTTTTTGTACACCATGTGTTTTATTTTATTTATTTTATTTTATTTTATTTTTAAACCTGAAACACTGTATTAGTTTTGCCAAACATCAAAACGAATCCACCACAGGTATACATGTGCTCCCCATCCTGAACCCTCCTCCCTCCTCCCTCCCCACACCATCCCTCTGGGTCATCCCAGTGCACCAGCCCCAAGCATCCAGTATGGTGCATCGAACCTGGACTGGCAACTCGTTTCATACATGATATTACACATGTTTCAATGCCATTCTCCCAAATGCAGGCAGATTTTTTTAACCATCTGAGCCACCAGGGAATCCGCAACCCTCAGTGTGGTCAGAAGAGATCATGTAAAGCAATACAACTAGAAGTCTATGCTAGACTTAATCAAGACAATTATCAGGAGTCCGATGGTCAGATACAGAGCAAGTAAATTTAATTGATCTAACTTTTCTAATACACTACAAGTTTGTGCAAATAGTGTCTGTCTTATTCAATACTTCACACATGTTATGAGAATCGTTTCCCTTAAAAAAAAAAAAAAAAAAAAAGCTCTGTATCTACTGAATGAAGAAAGGAATGAGTAAGAAAAATGTGCATGGCTAATTTGGATTTTAGGTTAACAGAAAGAATTTCTGCCTCTGTATAATAGCTGAGTAGCTTCCATTTGACCAATTGTTCTATAGATAACTATTATAAACTCTGGATAAAATATTAAAAACAAAATCAAACATTACTCAAAAGACTTGAGAGCTACCCAAAGGAGACAGATATTTGGGAAGGTTGACACCTGGAGGAAGAGAACAGCACTGGACAAGTTGCCATTTTTACAGTTTTTGCTTGTGACCATTCCCAAGGCTCTGCCATCATAAGTACCTAAGTTGGGAGAGAAAAAATCCTGTCTTACTAGTATGCAGAACCAGAAAACATGTTTGAAGCAACAACAACTGGAAAATGAAGGGTGAGAAATGACATAAAGGAGAGAGCACAGATGGGAAGCTCTAAATTATGTGTGTAAACTCTACCCTAATCACTGATTGATTCTGGAACTGTATTTATGAGGGCATATTCTAACAACCATACTAAGGCAAAATGAACTATTTTGAGATTTCAGTGATTCCCACCAAAAAAGAGAAGGTTTGCAGTTCAAATTCAATCATTTTATCTATTTCAAATAATAAGCATGTTCAAATGAACAAAATAAAATGTAGTCTTACTGTTTATCATTTGCAATGGTCGGGATACAATCCAAAATTATGTGCCATGCAAAGGTATAGAAAAATGTAGCTCAAAAAATAAAAAAATCAATGGATGGAGTCAATCTAAAATGACCCAGATTTTGAAATTAACAGATAAGCAAAATGAGATGTTCTTATAATAATTATGTTCGAGAAAGTAAAAAGCCCAGTAGAAATTATAGATAGAAAAGAAAAATCAGTCAGTTCAGTCCCTCAGTCATGTCCAACCCTTTGAGACCCCATGGACTGCAACACGCCAGGCCTCCCTGTCCATCACCAACTCCGGGAGTTTACTCAAACTCATGTCCACTGAGTCAGTGATGCTATCCAACCATCTCATCCTCTGTCGTCCCCTTCTCCTCCTGCCTTCAATCTTTCCCAGTATCAGGGTCTTTTCCAATGAGTCAGTTCTTCGCATCAGGTGGACAAAGTATTGGAGCTTCAACTTCAGCATCAGTCCTTCCAATGAATATTCAGGACTGATTTCCTTTAGGATGGACTGGTTGGATCTCCTTGCAGTCCAAGGGACTCTCAAGAGGCTTCTCCAACACCACAGTTCAAAAGCATCAATTCTTCGGTGCTCAGTCTTCTTCACAGTCCAACTCTCACATCCATACATGACCACAGGAAAAACCATAGCCTTGATTAGATGGACCTTTGTTGGCAAAGTAATGTCTCTACTTTTGAATATGCTGTCTAGGTTGGTCATAACTTTCCTTCCAAGGAGTAAGCATCTTTTAATTTCGTGACTGCAATCACCATCTACAGATGTAGAGGGCAAAATCTCAGTATAATGTATGGTGTAAGAAGAAAAGTAAATAAGCAAGCAATAACATTTAATTTATTTGTCAGTCTTTGTTGTTCAGTCACTCAGTTGTATATGACTCTTTGTAACCCCATGGACTACACACATCAGGTTTCCCTGTCCTTCACTGTCTCCTGGAGTTTGCTCAAACTCATGTCCATTGACTCTATGATGGCATCCAACAGTCATGGACTGGAAAATTGTAAAAGGAGTACATCAAGGCTGCATATTGTCACCTTGCTTATTTAACTTATATACAGAATATGTGATGCAAAATGCTAGGCTGGATGAATCACAAGCTGGACTCAAGACAGTCAGGAGAAATATCAATAACCTCATATGTCCTTTATTGTGCCCATCTTTGCATGAAATGTTCCCTTTGTATCTCTAACTTTCTTGAAGAGATCTCAAGTTTTTCCCATTCTATTGATTTCCTCTATTTCTTTGCATTGTTCACTAAAGAATTGCTTTCTTACCTCCTTTCCCTTCTCTCTGCAACTCTGCATTCAAATGGGTATATCTTTCCCTTTCTCCTTTGCCTTTCACTTGTCTTCTTTTCTCAGCTATTTGAATCTTACCATATGGGGTCACACAGAGTCGGACATGGCTAAAGTGACTTAGCAGCAGTAGCAGCATATACATTCTCTGACTACATAGCTAGTGGTCCCACTAGCTATACTAAAATGCTTCCATGTATGCTTATATTGGCCCTTTTAGCTCAATGAAGCTCAGTAAGGAAGGATCTCTGTAGGAGACATTACTCAACTCCCTTCCATCAATAAGATGTGCCCTTTTGAGTTGTTTTCTCTATTCGGTTATTGTCATACACCATGCTGAGTCTTCTGTCTATGGGGAGCAATGATTGCTTCGTTGTTATTCATCTGTTAGGAGCCTCATTGTTTCTCTCTGTGAACAACACAAAGATTTCATAGGTGCATCATTTTTGGCACAAACCAGGCAGCTTGTCTCATTAACGTGCTCACCCAGAGTTGCTGTAACTATCAGTAAGAAACTGTGTTAAATAAATGATTTTGCTTTTTCACCTGCTAGGCTCTAATAGCATCTCCAAAGTAATCTTGGTCTAACAGCTTGAGTCTTTTCCAAAAGTGATCAAGTGATCAATTCTTTTTAACACTAAGGGGTAAACTTCAGCACTGTGCAAAATTCCAGGTGCAGGAGCAGTTGCCATGAATAGAAGCAAAAATTTAATATGAGTCATGCAATTTCATATGGGTACCTACTAAGAAATTTTTTAAAGTCATTACACTGTGTCTGAAAGAGACAAGGCAGGGTACCTAAAGTAAATCAGGCAGTTGATCTAAAAATATGTTTTTATTCATTCTGAAAATATTTCTTAAACATTTAACATTTGCCAGGCTTTGCTAGGCACAGAAGATAAAGCAACACATAAGATTGGCATGGTCATAACTTGCATCAAAAGTACATTTTTAGTAAAGGAGAGAGACAAATACAGATGGAATCATTTAATTATAATTTGATGGGAACTGTGATATAATAGAACTTCCCTGGTGGCTCAGAGGTTAAAGCATTTGCCTGCAATGTGGGAGACAATTATGTGATATAATAGAATATTTCAGTGTGCAAGATAGCAAGTAAGTTGGAAATATAGATGTGTCTCATTTTCACTGAAATTAATGCTTCTAAATAACTTACCATAGAGTTTGATAAAGATTTATGTATATAATTTGGTGTTTAATATTGTCAATGTGTTTATTTTTGAGCACATCCACATGTATTTTTAAAAGAATTCATTTAAACTGTATATATATGACAAAATAATGATATATTACACCTCAGAAGTGTTTATGACAAATAAAACCCATCACATTGAATGTTTATGATTAAAACTCAGGAAATGAGAAAGCTAAATTGTTATAGCACTTAATTATCATTTCACATTTATTATTTGTTTACATATTTTTAGAGCAAATAGTAATTTAAGAATAGGATTTATCTATTATGTTATGACAAGATTTCACTTTTACCATTTCTGATTTTTTCTTTAATTTTGTAGCCTTATTATATTGTGTTAATTTTATTTAAAGGAGTTATATCTGGGCATTTGAAAAAATGTTTGTGTACTTTGTTTCATGCTATTTTATGAAAAATACAGCAACAAACACTCTATGGGTTAATTGAATCCACAGTTAAGCACTCACATGTTAATTAATTTTAAAGAAAGCCTAATGCATTATGCAAACTGCCAAGTCTAGGTGTCAATTTCATTTTTATTTTAATTAGATCATTCCAATTTGTGAAGGTACTTATGGTCCAGTAAGTGAAGGAGAGGGAAGTGTGGAAGTTCATTAAGATTGCCATGATGCTTCTGGAAGAAGAACAAAACCTATGTTTGAAATGGAAGTGCTTCAGTTATTTATAGGATTCAAGAAGAAGTCACCATGGTTATATTTGTATATTCTACTTTTTGTATGAATATACTTATTTAGCATGCTGCTGCTGCTGCTAAGTCGCTTCAGTCGTGTCCGACTCTATGCGACCCCATAGACGGCAGCCCACCAGGCTCCCCCGTCCCTGGGATTCTCCAAGCAAGAACACTGGAGTGGGTTGCCATTGCAAATTAACCTCAAAACTCTTTTAGAATGATGTTCTAGAGTCCATAGTGGGCATACAGACTTTTTTTTTTCCTTTTTCGATCCTTATACTTTTACTTATTTTTAAAATCCCTGAATTAGCTATGGAAAACAGTATAGCAGTTTTCTAAAAATTAAAAATAGAATTACAATTTGATCCAGCAATTCTACTTCTAGGTTTATACACAAAAGAATTGAAAGCACTAAGATATTTGTATTCTCATGTTCTTAGCAGCATTATTCACAGAAGCCAAAAAGTGGAAACAACTGAAGTGCTCACCGACAAACGAATGGATAAACAAAATGTGGTCTATACATACAATAGAATAGTATTCTGCCTTACATCAGAAAATATGATACGTGTCACAGCATGGATGAATCTTGAGGACATTATGCTAAATAAAACAAGTCAGTCACAAAAGGATAAATAGTATGTGACTGTATTATATGAGGTACCTAGAGTATTCAAATTCAAAGAGAAAGTTGCCAGGGGCTAGAAGAGGGGGAAATGGGGAAGTTATTGTTTAGTGAGCACATATTTTCAGTTTGAGGAGATGAAACAGTTTTGTGGGTTGGATGGTGATCATTGTGGCATGTGGCACATGAACTTGGGCAGACTTCGGGATATCATGAGGCACAGGGAGGCCTGGTGTGCTGCAGTCCATGGAGTCACAAAGAGTCGGGCACAACTGGGCGACTGCACAACAAAGCAATGGCGGCACAGCAACACGACTGCACTTAACGTCATTGAAACATACACTTTTAAATGGTTAAAATAGATTTATGTGCATTTTACCACAATTAAAAAAAAAAGTCTTGAACTGATAGAAATGTTTTGAGAAAAATTATTAAGACAATTACAAAGGAATAAAATATCCATCCTTATCCTTTGGGGAGATTGTATTTTAGTATGATATACCATGTGTTACTGAACCAATTTTTTGGAATCTAGTCTTCTTCATTTTGCAGGTGGCCTAAATAATAGTTTTTTTCCCAGTCTGTTTTAAGTAGTTCAGAAGGCATCCACATTTGAGGTACAGGAAAAAATAAGACACAGGACTATTTTTCATGTGATAAAGTTTCTTAGATTTATGCCACAACTAGCACATTTCAAAGGAAAATGCCAGTATTTATGATTAGGATCATGTTTAAATAAAATGCAAAACAGTTACATACAAAACATAATTTATTTCTGTGAAACTCTGGAGTCTAGACTTTATTAGTTTAGTTCAGTTCAGACTTAATAAGAACCAACAACTGATAACTATTTGACTTTAGCAGAATCAAAGGCACTAATTCCTTCCTTAAAATGACCTTTTTAAATAATATAAATTTATTTTGGCATTCATTTGTTGTTTAATTTTGAAAGTAAGTGGGCCTGATTTTCTGGAAAATCACTTCAGAAGATTAATGAAGTACAAATTGAAGACTTGAGTTTGGGATGTTCATCTTAAACAGTCATGAGTAACTTTCCCATTCCAAGAAAATACCTTATCTCAGTTTGATGTAGTCTTTAAACAGAACAAGTTAACATTTTTAGGTTTCAGATTTCCACTAAATACAAAGAAAAAAAAAGAAAGTTATATGTTAACAAAACAAAATATTTTCAATATCTGAAGACTAGAGCTACTAGACATTGATATGTACCAAGACATACTCTCTCATACCTTAGTCAGTAAAGAATCTGCCTGTGATGCACAAGACCAGTTTTGATTGCTGGGTTGGGAAGATCCCCTGGAGAAGGAAATGGAAACCTATTCCAGTATTCTTCCTGGAGAATCCTATGGACAGAGGAGCCTGGCAGGCCATAGTCCTTGGGGTCTCAAGAGTAGGACATAACTTAGCAACTAAACCAGCACCACCTAAAATTGGCTTTCCTGGTGGCTCAGACTCAGAAGACATACTCATGGAAAATAAAAAATGTAAATACAGTTATTTTATAATGATTTGGAAGACAAATGACTATTTCTTACATTTAATGATAAAAATCATAAAATGTCCATATTTTATGTCATTAAATATTTATTGAATATTTATGATTTACCAAGAAATTAGCTTATTCTGGGAATGCAAATATCCATAAGCTAAACACTGTCTTAGCATTAAAGGATAGAAGTTGTTAAAAAGTGTGGTATCTTCAGGACACCAAAACATTCTGTATGAACAGACAGAGGGAAACCAAATCCAGCCTAGTGATGTCCAGAAGAGTTAAATCTAGGCATAAACCTTAAAAAAAATGGTTAAGATTCAACTATAAAAACTATATAAAAAATAATAAAAGGTAGGGAGATGGTTAAAGGTGTTAAGGAATAGAAAAGAGATATGCTTTAAAATCCATACTGGAGAAGATTCTTTTTTTAATGTAATTTTTATTTTATTTGTTTTTTTTAATATACATTTATTTATTTTAATTAGAGGCTAATTATTTTGAATCCACCATGGGTGTACATGTGTTCCCCATCCATGAAAGAAAATAACCTACAGCCCAGATTACTGTACCCAGCAAGGATCTCATTCAAATATGAAGGAGAAATCAAAAGCTTTACAGACTAGCAAAAGCTGAGAGAATTCAGTACCACCAAACCAGCTCTCTAACAAATACTATAGGATCTTCTCTAGATAGAAAACACAGAAAGGGTGTATAAACTCGAACCCAAAACAATAAAGTAAATGGCAACGGGATCATACTTATCAATAATTACCTTAAATGTAAATGGGTTGAATGCCCCAATCAAAAGACAAAAACTGGCTGAATGGATACAAAAACAAGACCCCCTATATATACTGTCTACAAGAGACTCACCTCAAAACAAGGGACACATACAGACTGAAAGTGAAGGGCTGGAAAAAGATATTCCACGCAAATAGAGACCAAAAGAAAGCAAGAGTAGCAATACTCATATCAGATAAAATAGACTTTAAAACAAAGGCTGTGAAAAGAGACAAAGAAGGACACTACATAATGATCAAATGATCAATCCAAGAAGAATATATAACAATTGTAAATATATATGTACCCAACATAGGAGCACTGCAATATGTAAGACAAATGCTAACAAGTGTGAAAGGGGAAATTAACAATAACACAATAATAGTGGGAGACTTTAATACCCCACTCACAACTATGGATAGATCAACTAAACAGAAAATTAACAAGGAAACACAAACTTTGAATAATCCAATAGACCAGTTAGACCTAATTGATATCTATAGGACATTTCACCCAAAAACAATGAATTTCACTTTTTCCTCAAGCACACACGGAACCTTCTCAAGGATAGATCACATCCTGGGTCATAAATCTAGCCTTGGTAAATTCAAAAAAATTGAAATCATTCCAAGCATCTTTCTACCACAATGCAGAAAGATTAGAGCTCAGTTACAGGAGAAAAACTATTAAAAATTCCAACATATGGAGGCTGAACAACATGCTACTGAATAACCAACAAATCACAAACGAAATCAAAAAAGAAATCAAAATATGCATAGAAATGAATGAAAATGGAAACACAACAACCCAAACCTATGGGAAACTGTAAAAGCAGTGCTAAGGGAAAGGTTCATAGCAATACAGGCTTACCTCAAGAAACAAGAAAGAAGTCAAATCAATAACCTAACTCTACACCTAAAGCAACTAGAAAAGGAAGAAATGAAGAACCCCAGGGTTTGTAGAAGGAAAGAAATCTTAAAAATGAGGGCAGAAATAAATGCAAAAGAAACAAAAGAGACCATAGCAAAAATCAACAAAGCCAAAAGCTGGTTCTTTGAGAAGATAAATAAAATTGACAAACCATTAGCCAGACTCATCAAGAAACAAAGGGAGAAAAACCAAATCAATAAAGTTAGAAATGAAAATGGAGAGATCACAACAGACAACACAGAAATACAAAGGAACGTAAGAGACTACTATCAGCAACTATATGCTAATAAAATGGACAACTTGGAAGAAATGGACAAATTCTTAGAAAAGTACAACTTTCCAAAACTGAACCAGGAAGAAATAGAAAATCTTAACAGACCCATCACAAGCATGGAAATTGAAACTGTAATCAGAAATTTTCCAGCAACCCAAAGCCCAGGACCAGACGGCTTCACAGCTGAATTCTACCAAAAATTTAGAGAAGAGCTAAAACCTACCCTACTCAAACTCTTCCAGAAAATTGCAGAGGATGGTAAACTTCCAAACTCATTCTATGAGGCCACCATCACCCTAATACTAAAACCTGACAAAGATGCCACAAAAAGAGAAAACTGGAGAAGATTCTTGAGAGTCCCTTGGACAGCAAGATCAAATTAGTCAATCTATTTCTGCTTTATTGACTATGCCAAAGCCTTTGACTGTGTGGATCACAGTAAACTGTGGAAAATTCTGAAATAGATGGGAATACCGGAACACCTGACCTGCCTCTTGAGAAATTTGTATGCAGGTCAGGAAGCAACAGTTAGAACTGGACATGGAACAACAGACTGGTTCCAAATAGGAAAGGCAGTACGTCAAGGCTGTACCTTGTCACCCTGCTTATTTAACTTCTATACAGAGTACATCATGAGAAACGCTGGGCTGGAAGAAGAACAAGCTGGAATCAAGATTGCCGGGAGAAATATCAATAACCTCAGATATGCAGATGACACCACCCTTATGGCAGAAAGTGATAAGGAACTAAAAAGCCTACTGATGAAGTTGAAAGAGGAGAGTGAAAAAGTTGTCTTAAAACTCAACATTCAGAAAACGAAGATCATGGCATCTGGTCCCATCACTTCATGGGAAATAGATGGGGAAACAGTGTAAACAGTGTCAGACTTTATTTTTGGGGGCTCCAAAAATCACTGCAGATGGTGACTGCAGCCATGAAATTAAAAGACACTTACTCCTTGGAAGGAAAGTTATGACCAACCTAGATAGCATATTCAAAAGCAGAGACATTACTTTGCCAACAAAGGTCCATCTAGTCAAGGCTATGATTTTTCCAGTAGTCATGTATGGATGTGAGAGTTGGACTGTGAAGAAAGCTGAGCACCGAAGAATTGTTGCTTTTAACCTGTGGTGTTGGAGAAGACTCTTGTGAGTCCCTTGGACTGCAAGGAGATCCAACCAGTCCATTCTGAAGGAGATCAGCTCTGGGATTTCTTTGGAAGGAGTGATGCTAAAGCTGAAACGCCAGTACTTTGGCCACCTCATGCGAAGAGTTGACTCATTGGAAAAGACTCTGATGCTGGGAGGGATTGGGGGCAAGAGTAGAAGGGGATGACAGAGGATGAGATGGCTGGATGGCATCACTGACTCGATGGACGTGAGTCTGAGTGAACTCCGGGAGTTGGTGATGGACAGGGAGGCCTGGCGTGCTGTGATTCATGGGGTCGCAAAGAGTCGGACACAACTGAGCGACTGAACTGAACTGAACTGAAAGGAAATCAAGCTTGAATATTCAATAGAAGGACTGATGCTAAAGCTGAAGCTCCAATACATTGGCCACCTGATGCAATGAACAGACTCGTTGGAATAAGACCCTGATGCTGGGAAAGATTGAGGACAGGAGGAGAAGGGGGAGACAGAGGATGAGATGGTTGGATGGCATCACCGACTCAATGGATGTAAGTTTGAGCAAACTCTGGGAGATAGTGAAGGGAAAAGAAGCCAGGCATACTGCAGTCCATGGTGTCTCAAAGAGTCAGATATGATTGAGTGACTGAACAACAATAAATTTGTATGTGAATAAGTCAAAGTTGTTTCGTATTTACTTAGAACTGCTAAAATATGATACTGAGTTTATTTAGATGCATTTTAAAGAATCCTTAGATATTCCTTTATTTGAAATAAAGAGATAAAGAAATAAATAAAAAAATAAAGCCAATGAAAGCTCAGCAGTACGTGAGGATCAGGTTATATAATGTTCTATATTATTTCTTCTAAGCATCACCCTGTCACATTTTAAATATGATGATAGAAAAAAATTACAGAGACATCTTAATGGATTATATTTTTCACTCCTCTGTTTCTAGTAGTGAACACTAACTCCCTCCTATATTCCTATGGTTTTACTTTAAAGAATCCATGGCTTAATTAAAATAAAAGGTTGTTTGGGTGTTGCTTGATTTGGTTGTGGTTGTAATTTTTGTTTTTTCACCTGTAAGATCTGTTTTAATCATCCTTAGATAAGGGGTTTTATTTTGTTTTGCTTTCTACAGCTTTGTTTTGTAAAACAGAAAAGAATCTCACTCTTTGTGGTAAGTAACACTCATTCATTCAATGAGTATTGAGTGAATACTCAATTGCTACAATCTAGATTCAAAACCCACCATCAAAATGTCTCCCTCACAATGATTATGGAAAGATAGTGAAATCTCAGCTGGTTCTCTCTAAATCAGCCTGAGAAAATTCAGCATGGGATTATTTGGCTTACATTTAAAGGTCACTTTGATTTAAGGCCTTCATAACTATAGAACTATCGGAGAAGGCAATGGCACCCCACTCCGGTACTCTTGCCTGGAAAATCCCATGGATGGAAGAGCCTGGTAGGCTGCAGTTCATGGGGTCGCAGAGAGTCGGAAACGACTGAGCGACTTCACTTTCACTTTTCTCTTTGATGCATTGGAGAAGGAAATGGCAACTCACTCCAGTGTTCTTGCCTGGAGAATCCCAGGGACAGAGGAGCCTGGTGGGCTGCCATCTATGGGGTCGCACAGAGTCGGACACGACTGAAGCGACTTAGCAGCAGCAGCAACAACTATAGAACTGTAGCCCACCAGGCTCATCTGTCCATGGCATTCTCG